>NC_036857.1:38780330-38976571 GCF_002910315.2 Salvelinus sp. IW2-2015 | reverse complement strand
TTTCATGCCATTTCAGCAATTATTGTTATTTCATTTGTGTTTGCTTGTACTTTTTGTGAAATAGTATAAAGGGCCACCAATTTCAGATAATGAATATATTTGCAATATGCCTACTGTTGGTGTGTGAGGCATTCAACTTTTAGTCTATGAAAGAACATAGTGGACTGGACACTGAGCAGCCATTTTGGAAGATAATAGGACCTAGTATTAATGTTGTGTAGGGGGTTGAATCTAGGCCATGTGTAAATGTAACCCTTGTTCTTTTCCCCAATTATGACTATTGGTTGAAAATTACTGCCATCATCTAGATTGGTCCCAAATGCTCTCTTATCCAACGTGGTGTATGTTTTCCGGGGAGAATTCACACACCACCATCCTTGTACGGTCATTTTCTTCAAAAAGGTTCATTTTAGGAGACAAATGGATTTCTTTGACAACCTTCATATGATATTCTAAATGTACTTCAGTTCAATCGAACACAGGCTTAACTGAATGAACAACAAAAACTGAATGCAAATGTGAAAGTTGATGAAAATATTTTGGGGGGGATGAACCCATCTTCCGGAGGACGATCCCCGGAGTCAGGCGGCAGGATGGCAGGTAGCCATTTGATGGAAAGCTAGCATCAGAACCCCTYCAGCTGGGTGAAAGAGGATCAGAAGATGTGACCTTCAGCTGGTGGCAATGGGGAGGTAGAGGGTCGACTGTATATGCTTTTGCTGCAAGAMGCAAGAGAGGAAAGGGGTAAGCATTCATTTAAATATGTCTCAAGATACAGGCCCATTGGTGAGTAGGATTATTGAGCTGCTATGCCCGTTGGTCTATTTAGAAAGCATGGTGGAATCAAGTTATTCTACAGTGGCTCATTGGCTAGAGTATGATAGGTGACTGACATTCTGCACGTGGTTAATTGATAGTAGAGGAGGAGGAGCGACAAGGCATTGCACTGTTGATTAACCCAATTGTGAACACAACAATATAAAGTTCCTGCTGTGTCCATGATAAAAGAAGCAACATGAATATGTATATGTATTGATATACTGAACCAAAGTTAATGTAAGATGGGACATTCAGACCAGCCTTACTGATTGAACTTACGTTAAATACACTTGAAACCAAACTAATATGCTTTGCCTAACATGGACATCGTATTTCTGTATTGTTGTGATGCTAATTCAGTGCCTTGAATGCCAAACTGTGTCTCTCTGAATCTGCCATTCTCTCCGAATCTGCCATTCTCATCAACTACATGTTCTTTAAATCATGTAAAACACGACTYAGCTTGCAAGACTGTGTTAACTTACGTACGTTTTCTCTCAGTGTGCTCCATTCAGGCATTTTAAGGTGGAGCTGTATGCACGCAGCGGAAATGTTTTCATCCAGCTCTCCTGACAATGTGGTAAATGCCAAAGAGCAATTAGCCTCCTGTGGCCCTAACCGCTGGGTGTTCCACTAGTGGACACTCAAACAAATCAGGATTAAGCAGGCCCTTCTCAGCCTGACAGCCAAACTGGTCTTGGAGCATTTCGTATTATTCTGTATGTAAATCTGCACCACTCCATTAAGTATGATATGTTACGTTTTGTATGGTATGTATTCATTTTTTGTCACGTCTGCTTCCGCTCCCCCTCTCTGGTGCTGTTCTTGTTTCGTTTCATGTCTGTTTATTATTAAAT
Organism: Salvelinus sp. IW2-2015; assembly: GCF_002910315.2. Taxonomy (NCBI): domain Eukaryota; kingdom Metazoa; phylum Chordata; class Actinopteri; order Salmoniformes; family Salmonidae; genus Salvelinus; species Salvelinus sp. IW2-2015. Next base: position 38,974,895 of record NC_036857.1, on the reverse strand, counting down.
CCTCACCCTGTACTTGCTTCTCGTCTCCCAGCGTCTGTAGTTACAGAACCGATGTCCATCACCCATTTCGTATGATTTGTTACGAATTACAATTCATATTATATCTAAATTCTAGTTTACAAATTTGCAAAACGTAATATATGTTACAAATTCTAGCTGGCTAATGTTAGCTAGGCTAGGGGTTAGGTTTAAGGTTAGGGTTCATTTTAGGAGATACGCTAAAGGGTTAAGGTTCGGGTTAGTGTTCGGGGAAGGGTTAGCTAAAAGGGCTACGGTTAGGGTTAGGGGAAGAGTTAGCTAACATGCTAAGTAGTTGCAAAGTAGCTCAAAAGTAGTAAGTAGTTTAAAAATAGCTAATTAGCTAAAATGCTAAAGTTGTCAATGATGAGATTTGAACTCGCAACCTTTGGGTTACTACATGCTCACTACCAAGTTCCAAACTGACTCTGGAAGAAATGTCAGCACATGAACTGTTCGTCGGAAGCTTCATGAAATGGCTTTCCATGGCCAAGCAGATGCACACAAGCCTAAGATCACCATGCGCAATGCCAAGCGTTGACTGGAGTGGTGTAAAGCTCACCGGCATTGGACTCTGGAGCAGTGGAAACGTGTTCTCTGGAGTGATTTATCACGCTTCACCATCTGGCAGTCCGACAGACGAATCGGGGTTTGGTGGATGCCAGGAAAATGCCATCCGCCCCAATGCATAGTGCCAACTGTGAAGTTTGGTGGAGGAGGAATAATGTTCTGGGGCTGTTTTTCATGGTACGGGCTAGGCCCCTTAGTTCCAGTGAAGGGAAATCTTAATAACACTACAGCATACTGTACAATGACATTCTAGATGATTCTGTGTTTCCAACTTTGTGGCAACCGTTTGGGTAAAGCCTTTTCCTGTTTCAGCATGACAATGCCCCAGTACACAAAGCGAGGTCTATACAGAAATGATTTGTCGAGATCGGTGTGGAAGAACTTTCCTGGCCTGCACAGAGTCCTGACCACAAGCCTTCGCAGAATAGTGGAGGCTGCTATAGCAGCAAACGGGGGACCCAGCTCCATATTAATGCCCATGATTTTGGAATGAGATTTTCGACAAGCAGGTGTCCACATACACTACTTGACCAAAAGTATCTCTTGACTATAGAATGACTATAGAAACAGGACATGTTTGTCCTCTACAAGTAGAAGACAAATTGTGCAAACTACTTTTATGTCTGTTATAGATTATGGGGATATTATTTACATGCATGCTACGGCATCAACACTTAAATCGCTGGATGCTACTTATCATTGCGCACTTAGGTTTATTACGGGTGCTTATCATTGCGCACTTAGGTTTATTACGGGTGCTAGCTCCAGAACTCACCACTGTGTTTTATATCATAATGTGGGTTGGATTTCGCTGTCCGTGAGACGAGAACAACATGCTCTCGTGTTTGTCTATAAAGCACTTCTGAATTAGCTACCTTCTTATTTATCATCACTCATCAATATTAGAATTATAATTCCTAAAACCAGGTCTCAGGCATGGATTACACTTGAAGCCCATGCGATCTCCACAGAGTTGGGTATGGCTGCCTTTTCCTGTTACACTCCTTGCCTATGGAATAGCCTGCAGACTAAACTTAAACTTGAGACTCTTGTCACCCTTGCCCATTTTAAATATTTATTGGAGGATTTTAATTTTTGTATTGCTTGTAACTGTTTCGGGTAATGCAAGTTCTTGTGCTGTTAGGGGAATAACCTATGTGTAAATGTAATCTGTTGCTGTATTTTTTTGTGTTATCTGTGATGGTTTTGTTTGTCTTGTGTAGTTTCTTAATCATTGTACCTAAACTGTATGTGTAAACATGTATACGCAGGGCCCAGCTCTGTGTTCCTTGTTGAAATAAAGGTATAATAAATAATAATGACACATTACACTTGATACAAACTTTGAGTCAAATTAAGGTGGTAGTATTTCATGCTGTATTCAATGTTGATCGTATGATTGATCGTCATGCAGGCTGACATCCATATTGAACATTGATCGCCAATACATGTAAGATATGTAAGATATGAGTATGTTTTGAAAATAACTTTACCAGATAACACGGTATATGATTGATGCTTCTGTATTGACAACCGTTGTAAGAAGACACCGTTTCGCCCAAGTGGATACAGATGACCTTATTTGTACAGATCCCTACTTGTTTTTATTGACTTTCACTCAGACTGCACCGTGGATCTGCTTGTACATTCTTATTAGCGGTTCGTGTTTGACCCGGAAATTAATGATTTTCACTACTGTACAACTGTTTCTGCCCAGTTTGAGTTATACTACCTGCATTGTGCTTTTACCCTTCTACCAGAGTGGGAATGTTGATCTCTCTAGGATCATGTCCCCGCTGTCCATTCATTATAATGTAAAAGGTCAATCTGATCCTAGATCAGCACTCTGACTGATTTTTAAGGCTTAGAAAAAGCAGTATTGGGCAGGACCCGTATTAGTATCATCCGATGCCTCTGGCATAGTGTAAAATTAGACACAGACAGGCATTCTATGCACTATTTTCACCCTCCCGAGTCAAAGTTGACAGATGGATACAAATCGTAAGACAGTAATAGGGCTCATAATTTATGTATTTGAATTAGATGATTCTATGAGTCACCGTGGAAGGAGGGAGCGGCTGTGGCTTCAGTTCCTAGACGAATCTAGAGACCCAGAGAAAGATCTGCTGATTGATGGCTGTATCGTACAGCAGTTGGCGCTCCGCTAGGATGTCAGGCTTGAAGCTGCCGCGTAGAGAAAATAAACATGGTCATGTCTTACCTTTCTCTCCGTGCACAAACAAATGATCTTGATGATATGAAGACCTGGATTCACTGTAAAGGGAAAACCACATTTGAAATTCATTTGATCAAACGGTTACCTAGAAGGTACAGTCTATGTAGAAAGAGAGTCAAAGTCCCATGATTTTGGCTTTGTGTTTTTAGCTACACTTAAAATCCCACTGCACCTGAATTTTAACAACTTCAAAAATACCTTCCACATCGTGCAAAGAGACAGCCTTCGGAAAATGCTCTCAACATGTGGCTTCGCCCGCAAATTTATCAGACTAATTAGGTGATTCTGTTGAGTTTGAATGTGCCTTCACTGACAACAACAACACTACCACAGAGTGACTTTCTGAGGCGTCGGCAAAAGATGCACTCTCGTGCCCATTCTCTTCCTAATTGCAATGGACAGGATGATGAGAAACACTGCAAAAAGACAGATTATGGAGCATCCACGGATTTAGGGCTACATTTAATCTAATTGCCCATTTTAAAGGCAATGTTTCCGTGTTTGTGGAGACCGCATTGACGGTAAACGGTGCATATGTCGGCTCAATCGGAAATTACCTTTAAATGTCAATCACGGATCTTCCAAGGTCCGGATTGAATCTAGGCCTTAGTACTCAAGGATCTCAACTTTGCAGATTTTTTTTCTCAGTTTTAACTGATTTAATCAGGCAGCTTGTTAAATTGACATTTAATTGACACCCCTTAAAAAATATATATATATATATATTTCTTTTTTTGACATTTAGTTTATTTAACTAGGCAAGTCAGTTAAGGTCAGGTGAGACCATTGTAGCCAATGAGAGGGCAAACACGGGCACAACGGTTTCCACTAGTACCACAGCTATAAATTGGCTAAAACAAACATAAACTTGGTCTTAATTTAAGGTTTATGACTTTGTGGCTGTGGTAACTAATGACGACCAGGCACAACTCCAATATAAAGTGTTTTCCTCTCAAAGATGCAGGGATGTCACGGGTCCTACTTATATATGTACGTTACATCATTACAAGACTTGTATTCGATCAAGTAAGCCACACGTAGCAAATAGGCCATTACATTTTTGGTGAAACAAATTCAACACTCTCTCACTGACCTCCTTACAAAAACTCCTGGCATGGTGAGCAAAACACCTGCTGGAAAAGACCAATCATTTTTAAATTCACTAGATTCGTTTTTTTGGAGGAGCTGTATTCAAGCCACCGTGCCTCCATCTTAGYACTCCCCCCACTGTTGTAAGAAAATATTTGGAAGCTACAGAAATGCTTGTATTAATGTCTACCTTCATTTTTGCCACAATTATTATATTACAGACACCTTCATGCATACTTTAAAATTATATTATATGACTTAAACATAAAAATGAAAAAATACATGAAAACATTTTTTCCTTAAAGTATAGGGATTACTAATGTTACTGTCCCCATTACAACAACAAACATACTCTAATCCATGTAATTTTGTCCTTGAAACATTTAATTGGCGTACTGTAGAATTCCATTCATTTCTATGGAGGACTGGGCCTACTGGGGAGTGCCAATATGGCTGACCGGTGACTACAAAGCCTCTCAAGGGCACATAGGTGGCCCCATAGGTAGCCTTCACCAATCCAGGGTTTATATACATCATTGCAGAAGACAGATTTTGGGCCCAGTTATCCCTCTCTTTTCGCCTCCTCTTCTGACTCTACTTACAATTATGTTATCATCAGTTGTTCAACACCTCTTCCTTGTTAAAGGGGGCTGAATGCACCGATTCCACATGTTTTTCTGCTGCTCATTAAGAAAAAACAGATTTGGGTCTTGGGGGTGTGTTATGTGTTTGCTATATTGTACTCTGTCAGTTAATGTTGTTTGTCCCTCTTGAGCCACCATAGCAACAACATTTACCATTTCCTTAAAATAGTCCGAATTAAGATAAATTATGAAATCTGTAATTAATTGTATGTTTTTGCTGAGGAGGTTGTAGTCTCCAATTTTACATCTAGATAAGGTGTTAAGTGCAGTATTTCTCAAGTAAAAAAATGAGCATGAAAAACTAGTCAGTGCACTGCTGACTGCGGTCACGAGTGGTTTTGGAGAACAGGTCAACAACTTCATCAGGAAGCTGTCAAATTATCATAAATAAAGCACAAGCGACACACTGTTTATCAGTGCACAAAATCACCCACCTGCAATTGCTAATAACCCATCTACAACCTCCCGACTATATGTGATAAAGTGAAAATCTAACCCAGAAATATAGAAAATAGGCTGTAATGGTTTTATGACAGGGGTACAGGATTTTTTAAGCCTAATTTAGATAGACCAATGTTTCTGCTTATAATATCCAACATTTTGGCAATTTTTTGTCTATAATTAGATACACACAGTTTCTCTTCTGTCATGATTTGTTGCCCTAGAAGACTAAATAAACACTTGCTCACCACAAAATATGTCATACATCGATAAAATAAAAAAACGTCAATCCAGTTGACGTCGGTAAAGTTCTTTCATCTCTGCTTCTCTCACACAGCAAAGACTTTTAGGGACCGGGGAGAAAATGTAATAACTTTGGAAAGATTTTCTTTGCAATATGTCCAAAAGATATCAGTTTGACCGGTTTTAAGGGGATTCAAAGCAGTGAAAATGACCCAACACGTTTCTGATAAGATTTCAGTTCGGCTTGGATGCATATTTCATGTGGTTGAAATACTATCAGCTTTCATAATGCTGATAGAGATAGCACCTGTCAGGTTTTGGCCAGGACTGTTTGGTTTTGTTCACTAGATGTCCCCCTTGCACCTTTTTTGTACCTTTTGTTTTTCTTGCCCTAATTATTGTTTGCACCTGTWAGTCATTCCCTTGTTAGTATTTAAACCCTGTGTGTTCCTTAGTTCCTTGCTCAGTGTTTGTATGTTAGCACCCAGCCCCAGCCTTTGTGAACATTTTTCTCTTGTTGGATTTTCCAGAGGTTCTCTGGTTTTGTTCTCGTGTATTTTTGGATTGGTCTTTTGAGGTTTGTTTTTTCCCTTGCTGTTTTTACCACTGTGGATTTTCTTTTGTATTTTGGAAGATATCTATTTTTTATTAAACCACCATTCTCTAGTACTGCTGTGTCTGCCTCATCTTCTGGGTTCTGCCAATTATTAGTGACTGTTTCTCGCACCGGGTCCTGACAGCACCTTTACAGATGGTCTCTATCGCGCATTCACAATTTGTATAGCGCCTCACAATCAAACATAACACCTTTCCCAAACATTAGTCTAATGTTCTGCCCTCCTTTCTCTTTAATTTCAACTCTCCATTTTTGCAGCTTATTGAATTAAATTCCGACATTGTCCTTTTTACCTCAGTGGATCAACGTTAACCTTATCTGCCCAAGTTCCCAAAAGCATGTGGCGTGTATTTAGCGCGCATACAGTTAGGCCCTAAAGCTTAGGCTTACGCACGAATGCCAGATAAAAAATWATGAAAGACAAACCTCAATGTACCCTATAGATATGAATTGCACAACAATTATACATTTATGGATTTTTTTATCCATTGTTCTCTTTATTCAACCCAACCGACCATCCACACAATATTTCAGTGCACATCCTCTAAATTCAAATTTTGCCCGAAACAGTGTAAGACTCGAGTGATCACTATGAAACACATCAGCAAATGGCCGCTCCATAAAGGGCTAAGTGGCAACATGTTTTCTTATGTAAACAAGTCCGAGGAGCTGTGTGATGGGCAGCTCCATTCCTCTGGGGCCTGATTGGTGTCACAGCCCCAGCTAACACACCTGACTCCAATAATCAACTAATCATGATCTTTAGTTTAGAATGCATTTAGTTTAATCAGCTGTGTTCGCTAGGGCTGGGGGAAAAGTTTGACACCTCTCCGGCCCCCGAAGACAAGAGTTGCCCATCCCTGGTCTAGAGGTTCTGCTGGTATGATTGGATGGAGCGCAATCAGCAAAGCTGTTTCTCTGTGCATGACAAATCTTCCTGTGTTAGTGGGCATGATTCTAATCAAAGCCCAACCCTCTTGTAAGCCGTGTTGACCTCAGTTACACAAGTGTCACAAAACTCTGTCTTGGAATATAATGACTTTATTACTTTTAAGTACATTTTGCCACTGGAATAAATGTTTCGGACTAATATCGATGACACAGGCTGTTGTCAACTAGAAAAGTTGTTTTTCTTTGCGTTCAGTTGCCCTTTAAGATCATCAGAAGTCCTTATGTTCCCTATCACGGTTTATATCGAAGCTTGCATAAGGGCACAAGGCAAGACCCAGATGCAGACACAGGAGGCAGATGGTTAGAGTCCAAAATGTTTATGTAACAATCCAAAAGGTGTAGGCAAGAGAATGGTCATGGACAGGCAAAAGGTCAAAACCAGTTCAAAGTTCCATAAGTACAGAATTGCAGAATGATCAGGCAAGTGGTAATGGAGTCCAGAAAAACAGGCAAAGGTCAAAACCCGGGAGGACTAGTAACGAGAATAGAAAAGCAGGCGCATGGGAAAACCACACTGGTTGACTTGAACGTACAAGACAAACTGGCACAGAGAGACCGGAAATACAGGGATAAATACACCAGGGAAAATAAGCGACACCTGGAGGGGGTGGAGACAATCAGAAGGACAGGTGAAACAGATCAGGGCGTGACAGCTTGATCATTTACAAATGTGCACCATTATTTCTTGTTCACTACCATRAGGAAATTGAGAGATTCAGTACAAGTCCTACACGGTCATACAACACTGTTTCAGTTCATTGGTGGTTGTTAAKTGAGAACCTTCTCTCCTTCATTATGAGGTACTGTAAATGTCACTCATATATCATATTGTTGTCATTAGTGCCCTATCCCTATTGCTATGCATTGGGAAACATCTCTTCAACAACACCACACACTCATGCCCTTACAGCAACAACAACAAAACGTTCACATGTTGAAAATCCGATATGCAGTTTCAACTGTAAAAAAAACATCCACATGTGAAAATCTAACATTTGAATTTCAAATCATCATGTGAAAAAATCAATTTGCAGGTTCACATGTAAGAAAACTCCACATGTAAAATTGGAATTTGCAGTAGCATATGCGAACATTTCCACGTGAATTTTTCAATCGATTTTTCACGATATGAAACAGCAATTCATTTACATGTGATTGTTTTTCACAATCTATTTGCAGTTTCACATGTAGAAAGCTCTACATTTACCCCAATGTTTTTTAAACAAAATAAATGAAACAAAAACTGTATAGCCTAAAAACATGGTTTAAAACTACTAATGTTTGTTATCATGGCATGGTCAGTTGCAATCTTTGAATTTGGACTTGGTGCATTTTCTCCAGCACCATTGCTTAAGTATTTCTTTACCAACTGTGGCAGGCAAACTTCTGTTAATGTTCTCAATTAGAAGATTGCCTCATAACCCTTTAAAGGGACATACGACCCCCAGAAGAAAAAAAATGAATTTCCTGTCAAATTTGGTTAAAACCTATGTTCTATCAATTTGCTAAAATAAAACATTTCCCCATAATTTAACTTCAAGTGCTCCGTCTGAGAATCAGGAAATCGTGTAGGATGGCTCATAGCGTCCGTACTGGAGATGTGAAAACACACTATCACATTTCATAACGCTTTAAAAACATACCTGCACTCCAGATCGCTAAGTTCAGCCACTAGATTGTATGAGCATCTTGTCGAGACACATCCATCCGCTTATATCAGCTTGACAAAGTATTTATTTCACTTAGGTGTGCTCAATCTAGTGTACCAAATTATTAACTTAGGTTGTCCTACAAGTACCATCTTGCAATGAGCCTGTGTGTCTGTGGGAAACGTGTGAAAAGGCCATTGTTGCCCATAGCAACGTGCTTTGGGCAGAGATGAACTGTCGGTTGAACTCGGTGAGAGACTCCTAAGTTGTTTGTGCGGTTTATTTAAGCGATTGTCAAGCTTAGCTAGCAACTTCACATGCCGATGTTGACTTTATTATTGTGTGTAGCTATGTTCGCTTAGCCAAACCAGTCCAGAGGAAGCATTGGCACTTACGGTTTTGTAGTTCAACATTGAAACTGCAACGGATTTCCATAGACGATTTTCAAATGTTTGCTCCAACTTATTGACATCTTTATCTTGTTACAATTGTTCACAGAAAATTTTTTTTTGCACATATTTGTGTTTTTTTAACACTGTTTCACACTGATCATAGGATTAGTGGTTTGGAGTGGGATCTATCTCTTATAGACAGTAATAGTGTTATTGTATGGTACATCTAGTGAGTGAGTTAATTTTGTATGGAACCCTGAATGGACATAAAAAAGCGTAATTATTTGGGTTCCCTCGCCAAATGGGTTTTTGTGTTCCCTCGCAAATTATTTCTCGGATCCCTTGCAAAACGTTTTGCGTTCCCTCGCAAAAAGTCATCTAATTTCACATTTGGAAGGTGCATTGAAACAATTAAGTAGCATGATTATATTTTTAGCACAGCCAATTAGCTAGCTCGCTAGCAAGCTATATGAATGACGCACTGAAATGAGTTACTCTCGAGGGAATCACTAGGTAGCTAGCTATGGCTAGCGACGACATGATAATGATGGCAAAGTTGTTCCCTACTAAACATTTGCCTACTTTAGCAATGTCTATGCCACTATAGTGTAATTTAGACAAAACAGTCATTAACCTCCGTCTATCATTATATTTGGGCACCAGTAATGCACCGCCGGCAGAGGGCGGCATGAGAACGTTCATAACAATGGCATGATGCATCCCAGTGACGGAGGTGCAACCTATGAATAGCAACATTTGTTTTGCATTCGTCTATTTTGCCCGTCTGTCTGTCTGTCTGTCTGTCTGTCTGTCTGTCTGTCTGTGTCTGTCTGTCTGTCTGTCTGTCTGTGTCTGTCTGTCTGTCTGTCTGTCTGTCTGTCTGTCTAGGAGTTACAGATGTGGTGGTGGCCACTGGAGGGCAACTCTACTGGAGCACATGAAGGAGCTCTATAACAGCTTATACAAATAGGTATCCCATATTAGGTACTACTATAGTGCTGGCTAGAGCTACAGTAGCGATTACATTTTACAGTATTACCGTATTCATTCATATTTCATTAATGTACTGGGTCCACTTTGACCTAAGAGAACAATTCAGACCAAGAACTTGCAAAAGGTAAGATCATATTAAATAGTATTATAAGGACAGAGTTGACCTGATCCTAAATCAGCACTCCTACTCTGATGACGAAAATGTGCAGAATTGCAGGAAATTTGCTTTAAACTGAAAGATTCTCTCAACCCCATGGCAAAAGGTGTAGAAATGCATAAAATTAGTTATACATTTCAATATCTTCTCTACGCCCCATGACAAAATGCTTATAATTGCAGGAAATTTACTCTACGCTGTCAAGAAGGGGCCCACTAAAATGTTTTGCTCGCAAGGTGGGGGGAAGCCCCCTGTCACGTTCGTCATAATGAGGAGACCAAGGCGCAGCTTGAGATGAATACATACAGCTGTCTCTGATTGGGAACCAATTCAGGCCACCATAGACCTACATTTACCTAGACAATACCATAACCCCATAGATATACCAAAACCCATAGACAAGAGAAAAACACCAATACCACCCTCGTCACACCCTGACCTAACCAAAATAATAAAGAAAACAAAGATAACTAAGGTCAGGGCGTGACACCCCCAACAAAATTTCACTTAGAGCCTCCAAAATGTTAGGTAGGGATGTGGGTGCGCAGACCAACGAGCCAATGCGGCCTCTCTTGATGAGATTGTTTATGGCCCCCACCCCAATCAAAGTTTCCCATCCCTGATTTATGTTATTAATGATATACACTTACTGTACCCTTGGGGACCTGTGATGGAGACATGGTCCTAAAGGTTACACAGTCATTCTTGTCCTAAAAGATGGTTACAATTTGTATAATTAGTGTGCAACTAGGTTTCCGTGAATATGATTTCAAACATAATATTGACAGAACTTTACTAAAGAGCAAGTACATTTCTGTATTCTAATTAAATTTACAGAATATATTATTGGCCATATGACTATGACTACCTGCCGCCTATAGGGTTACGTAAAATGGCAGAACTACCAGACTACGGCAATTCCAAAACTAATGCTATCACTTTTCACCCGGTGCAAACTTCTCCCACCGGGGTAACCCAGGATAGATAATCAAATCTCCTCAATTCCTGCCATCATTTTATGCCCTGCCCACCCAAACTTGTGATTTGTTGGGAGACTTGTCTGTCTGGAGAGGAACCTCCCTGGAACAATATATTTTTCCATTTTTGAAGTTACGAATCGAGTCCGTCATTAATCCCAGACCTAGTCACTGCTGTTCCCTTTGCAAGGTGACGCCGACAGAGATCGTCGCCTTGCTTTGAGTCCTTAGGAAACTTTGCATTATTTAGTTTTTTTTGTATTATTTCTTAAGTGTTATTACATAACGCTGGGAAGAACTATTTGATATAAGAGCAACATCAATTTACCAACATTATGACCAGGAATGCGACTTTCCTGAAGCGGACCACCACCCAGGACATTAGATTTAATCCCAGAAGCCGCAGAAGAGGCAGACAGAGCGGCCTCCTGGTCAGGCTCCGTAGGCATGCACACCGCCCACCGCTTCCGAGTATACTACTCACCAATGTCCAGTCTCTTGTCAACAAGGTAGATAAAAGTTGAGCAAGGGTTGCCTTCCAGAGAGACATCAGAGATTATAACATTCTCTGTTTCACGGAAAATGGTTCTCTCAGGATATGTTGTCGGAGTCGTTTCAGCCACCGGGCTTCTTCATGCGGCGCGCCGACAGAGATAAACACCTCTCTGGGAAGAGGAAGGGCGGGGGTGTATGCTTCATGATTAACGACTCATGGTGTAATCATAACAACATACAGGAACTCAAGTCCTTCTGCTCACCTGACCTAGAATTCCTTACCATCAAATGCTGGCCATATTATCTCAGTTATCGTCATAGCTGTGTTTATAACCCCTCAAGCAGACACCACGACGGCCCTCAAGGAGCTTCACTGGACTCTATGTAAACTGGAAACCATATATCCTGAGGCTGCATTTATTGTAGCTGGGGATTTTAACAAAGCAAATTTGAGAACAAGGCTACCTAAATTCTATCAGCATATTGATTGCAGCACTCGCACAAGCAATACACTCGATCACTGCTACTCTAACTTCCGCGATGCATACAAGGCCCTCCCTCGCCCTCCCTTCGGCAAATCCGACCACGACTCCATCTTCCTCCTACCGTCTTATAGGCAGAAATTCAAAAAGAATGTACCCGTGACTAGAACCATTCAAGGCTGGTCTGACCAATTGGAAACCACGCTTCACAATTGTTTTGATCACGCGGACTGGGAAAGGGCTTTACTACAGACAGAAATACTCCTTAGTTTCGTAAGCTGTCCGGGTGGCTGGTCTCAGATGATCCCGCAGGTGAAGAAGCCGGAGTTGGAGGTCCAGGGCTGGCGTGGTTACACCTGGTCTGCGGTTGAGAGGCTGGTTGGACGTACCACCAAGTTCTCAAAAGTTACGTTGGAAGCAGTTTATGGTAGGAAAATAAACATACAATTCTGTGGCAACAGCTCTGGTGGACATTCCTGCAGTCAGCATGCCAATTGCACACTCCCTCAAAACTTGATACATCTGTGACATTGTGTTGTGTGACAAAACCATACATTTTAGAGTGGCCTTTTATTGTCCCCAGCTCAAGGTGGACCTGTGTAATGATCGTGCTGTTTAATCATCTTCTTGATATGCCACAGCTGTCAGGTGGATTATCTTGGCAAAGGAGAAATGCTCTCTAACAGGGACGTAAACTAATTTGTGCACAAAATTTGAGAGAAATAAGCTTTTTGTGCGCAAGGAATATTTCTGGTATCTTTTATTTCAGCTCATGAAACATTGAACCAACACTTTACTTCTTGCGTTTATTTTTTTGTTCAGTATAGCTTGGACTGCAAAGCAATAAGTTACTTTTCATCTCATAATCATAACAAATACCTTACCGAAGCCAACATCACACCGAGCATGGGGGAGCAATTGGAGTGGCGCTTGGTGCAAGAGCAGGTGTCTTCATTGACATTTTCAACATGTCCCTGATTAAGTCTGTAATACCAACATGTTTCAAGCAGACCACCATAGTCCCTGTGCCCAACAACGCAAAGGCAACCTACATAAATAACTACAGACCCGTAGCACTCACATCTGTAACCATGAAGTGCGTGCTCAGTCCCCTCCTGTACTCCCTGTTCACCCACGACTGCATGGCTAGGCACGACTCCAACACCATCATTAGGTTTGCAGACGACACAACAGTGGTTGGCCTGATCACCGACAACGACGAGACAGCCTATAGGGAGGAGGTCAGAGGCCTTGCAGTGTGGTGGCAGAATAACAACCTATCCCTCAGCGTAACCAAGACTAARGAGATCATTGTGGACTACAGGAAAAGGAGGACCGAGCATGCCCCCATTCTCATCGACGGGGCTGAAGTGGAGCAGGTTGAGAGCTTCAAGTTCCTTGGTGTCCACATCAACAACAAACTAGAATTGTCCAAAGAGGGCACGACAAAGCCTATTCCCCCTCAGGAAACTAAAARGATTTGGCATKGGTCCTGASATCCTCAAAAGGTTCAGCAGCTGCAACATCGAGAGCATCCTGACTGGTTGCATCACTGCCTGKTACGGCAACTGCTYGGCCTCTGACCGCAAGGCACTACAGAGGGTAGTGCGTACGGCCCAGTASATCACTKGGGCTAATCTGCCTGCCATCCAGGACCTCTACACCAGGCAGTGTCAGAGGAAGGCCCAAAAAAGTGTCAAAGACCCCAGCCACCCCAGTCATAGACTATTCTCTCTACAACCGCATGGCAAGCAGTACCGGAGTGCCAAGTCTAGGACAAAAAGGCTTCTCAACAGTTTTTACCCCCAAGCCATAAGACTCCTGAACAAGTAATCAAATGGCTACCCGGACTATTTGCATTGTGTGCCCCCCCACCCCAACCCCTCCTTTTACGCTGCTGCTTCTCTCTGTTTATCATATATGCATAGTCACTTTAACTATACATTCATGTACATACTACCTCAATTGGGCCGACCAACCAGTGCTCCCTGTCGCGACTTCTGCCGGTCGCGACTTCTCCTCTCCTTGTTCGGGCGGTGTTCGGCGGTCTACGTCACCGGTCTTCTAGCCATCGCCGATCCATTTTTCATTTTCCATTTGTTTTGTCTTGTTTTCCCACACACCTGGTTTTCATTCCCTCATTACGTGTTGTGTATTTAAMMCTCTGTTCCCCCCATGTCTTTGTGTGGTATTGTTTGTTTGTAWGTGCTTGTGCACATGTGGACTGGTGTGCGTCGGGTTTTGTACCCAAGTTGTTATTTTCYTGATGCCGTTGGTTTTGGAATTAACCTGCTCCGGCTATTACCTAGCTCTGCTCTCCTGCGTCTGACTTCCCTGCCACCAGTTACGCACCCCTTACACTCCCTCACAGTGACTAACTGGGCTATCTGCATTGTGTCCCACCCACCAACCCCTCTTTTACGCTACTGCTACTCTCTGTTCATCATATATGCATAGTCACGTTAACCATATCTACATGTACATACTACCTCAATCAGCCTGACTAACCGGTGGCTGTATGTAGCCTCGCTACTTTTATAGCCTCGTTACTGTATATATGTATATATGTCTTTTTACTGTTGTTTTATTTCTTTACCTACCTATTGTTCACCTAATACCTTTTTTGCATTATTGGTTAGAGCCTGTAAGCATTTCACTGTAAGGTCTAGACCTGTTGTATTCAGTGCACGTGACAAATAAACTTTGATTTGATTTGATTTGATTTGATCCCGGGCTGTATCACAACCGGCCGTGATTGGCCCAGCATCGTTAGGTTAGGGGAGGGTTTGGCCGGGGTGGCTTTACAAGTAGGCCGTCATTGTAACTAAGATTTTGTACGTAACTGACTTGCCTAGATAAGTAAAGGCCAAATCAAATAAAAATATATATTTATTACTTACTTGAATACAACTTACTTGAATATATTACAGATTCTGAATGAAAGGGAAAACATGGCTTGCCTTAAACAGTCTTATCCATAGTTGTCACCTTAATGCGCTACAATTCTCAGGGGTGAATTCAACTTTTTGGCGAAAGTTGGCGAAAGTAGGCATCTTTCAGACATTTTTGGGCCACAACAGCCCTTCCTTTCCATGRGATAGCATCCTCACCTGGCTTCCTTGTTGTTGAGAATAGCCATAACAAGCTACCACAGTGATCCCCTCGAGAGCAGCTCATTCTAGTGCATCAGTAATATGGCTGTGCTAGAAATCATTCTAATCATGCTGGCTAAWTGTTTCAATGCACCTACCAAATGTAAAATTACAAGGCAAAAAGGCACTTAACTAAGGCTGTTCCTCTATGTCCGCTGACTTTGTTGTGAAGCAAGGTAACTAGCTAGCTAATCAGAGGAGACTGTGTGAATCAGGCCTCCAACTCTGTGAAGTATATATTTGGGCTGCAATCTGAGGTGCAGTCAACTCTAATGAACTTATCCTCTGCAGCAGCGGTAGCTCTGGGTCTTCCTTTCCTGTGGCGGTCCTCATGAGAGCCAGTTTCATNGGTAGCTCTGGGTCTTCCTTTCCTGTGGCGGTCCTCATGAGAGCCAGTTTCATTATAGCGCTTGATGGTTTTTGCGACTGCACTTGTAGAAACTTAAAAAATTCTTGAAATGTTCCGTATTGACTGACCTTCATGTCTTAAAGTAATGATAGACTCTTATTTTTCTTTGCTTATTTAAGCTGTTCTTTTACCAAATAGGGCTATCATCTATATATCACCCCTACCTTGTCACAGCACAAATGATTGGCTCAAAAGCGTTAAGAAGGAAAGACATTCCACAAATTAACTTTTAAGAAAGCACACCTGTTAATTGAAATGCATTCCAGGTGACTACCTTATGAAGCTGGTTGAGAGAATACCAAGAGTGTACAAAGCTGTCATCAAGGCAAAGGGTGGCTACTTTGAAGAATCTCAAATATAAAATAAATGTTGATTTGTTTAATGCTTTTTTGGACACTAAATGATTCCATATGTGTTATTTCATAGTTTTGATGTCTTCACTATTATTCTACAATGTAGAAAATAGTACAGATAAAGAAAAACCCTTGAATGAGTAAGTGTGTCCAAACTTTTGACTGGTACTGTACATACATTTTAAAACATTAACATGTAGTGTGTGTGTGTGTGTGTGCGTCTATCAGCTACACACGACAAGTAGGTCACATGGGGGAGAGGCATTGTGCCGTGAGGTGTTGCTTTATTTGTATTTTGAAACCAGGTTTGGTGTTCACTTGCGTTATATAGGATGGAAGGGAGTTCCATGCACTCATGGCTCTGTATAATACTGTACGTTTCCTTGAATTTATTCTGGATCTGGGGACTGTGTGTCAGTGCTGTGTGTAAGTTGTCTATGCAAACAATTTGGAATTGCCAAAACATTAATGTTTCTTATAAAAACAAGAAGTGTTGCAGTCAGTCTTTTCTTTTTGGTATTTTTATACATATTCTGTATTTCCACTGAAGAAAGCAACAATTAATCTACACACTACTGTAAATATATTGTATATTTACAACCTCTGGGGTATAAGATGTTAGGAATAGTGGCATAGGAGAGACTGAAATGAATTAAATACCCTAACCCTAAGCTATGTTCAATGTCAGCAGCAATTTCCAGTGAGAAATGCTCAGTCTGAAGGCATTCGGCTATGGGTTTCACAGCCCTATAATAACGATACAAGTTATATCACCGTATAAAGGGTTTATATATAACCTCTGGGGTATATCATGTTGGGCAACGTGGTATAGCAGAGTCTGACATATAACCCCTGACTTGAGTTCAGTCTTCGCCAATGAGAACCAAGAGGGGCCTAGCTTCATCCTTCATGACTGGGAAAGGTCAATTCTAGGCCGTAGAAAATCCTACATCCATCCTACAGAATGGATCAACAGTGATTCATATTACTAGTTTGCATCCTAAAAAAGGATAGTTGTGTTTTGCTGCATAAAACACTTTACATTATTTGTCTACCAATATGATGTGGATCATTGTCAGGTTATTTGACATACGCTTCAGTACCAAATGAACACCATGGTTGTAATAACACTTTAAACAGGTAGTTTGTAAATGTGTAGAATGTGTTTGTTTTTGGTCCACACTGGTAAGTTAACTTGTGTAAATTAAACAGTCACAGAGGATTTTCTTCTGAATAACTGGTCAGGGCATAGCACTTTCCATTCAGCTTCAGGCAACTTTGATGTAAGGCTTGATCACACCTGTAGTGACTAATTCTATCCGCCACGCCCATTGTTTCTTATCCATTGTTCACTAGATATATCAATGTAATNCTTTGATGTAAGGCTTGATCACACCTGTAGTGACTAATTCTATCCGCCACGCCCATTGTTTCTTATCCATTGTTCACTAGATATATCAATGTAATTACACCCAACACAATGTTGAAAAACAGAATGCTTCCCACCACTAGATCACATAACTAGACGTGAGCTGGATGTGATACCCAACGCTGCCACCAATGTAGCGGAAGAAAGTGAAAGCCGCAACAGGGACTCTAACCAGGGCTCATACGTGGCAAAGTGAGCTCTAACAGCCTTTGTCCTGAAAGCCTAGTAGGCCTCTGGGCAGAGGCAGTAGGCCTATAATGCTGGCATATGCCTTGTTACAGTAGCATAAGTATATAACATTATTGACACGACCGTAATAATCATCWTGAAACAGCCTTGGAAGTGCCATAAGTGTAAGCCAACATAATTCATTATTTAACATTTACCTGTTTAACTGCATTGATATGGYTWWATTGATCATAGTCCAGACTCRTTATAGTTGCAAATACCATACAGTTGCACCAGGGGAATTTAAACCAAACATATATTTTTTTGTAGGTCTTCTGTTTCCCCACATTTATTGATTAATTCATTTCCCATCATTAAAATGTATCACCATTCCCAAATCAAATACCTTCATCGATACCACAAAAAACAACTGACAAATACAACTTTTTACTCCAATCTGGCTGTCACGATTGTTTGAAGGATTGGACCAAGGTGCAGCCTGGTAGGCGTACATTTTCTTTTATTTAAATGAACACCGAACAAAAACAACAAAATACTGAACGAAACGTGAAGCTACTGGTGTGCACACAGGCAACTATCTGTAGACAAGATCCCACAAAGCACAATGAGGAAATGGCTGCCTAAATATGATCCCCAATCAGAGACAACGATAAACAGCTGCCTCTGATTGGGAACCATATCAGGCCACCATAGAAATACAATTCACCTAGATGACCCACCCTAGACACTATCACACCCCAACCAACATAGAGAATAAACAGCTCTCTATGGTCAGGGCGTGACACTGGCAACCCTCATAAAATCTGACATAGCACCAGTATCCCAAAGTATTAAGCAAAAACAAGCAAAGACAACAGCATTGGATTTAATTAAAATAAAATAAAAACGCAAGGCTACTATTATAAGTATTTCGGTGACAACTTGGTTTATGAACAATATTTGGTTGTTAACATGTTTTTTTATATATACAAAAAAGTTAGTGTAGAACACCATTTTCCAAAATGCATTGCTCCAATAACTTTCGAAAGATGTTTCCGAAGTTTGCCTCACAAAAATGCATCTACCTATGAATGAAGTCGCACAAAAATATATGTATTTTCCTACGAATCAAGTCGAAAGAAAATAAATTGTATTCTCACACGAATTAAGCCACACAAAAACCACAAAATCTACTGAAATACTTTTTGTACATATTTGCACRAATTGCRTGTGAGATTGTGTTTTTATACATGTTGATAACTCAGTCATAAATGTTCATAGGTCTGCCACTTTAAAAKAAGGTATACTTTTAGCAGTTATACATGTGGGCGAATCATTTATAGATGATTWGAGAGTTCACTCAGTGCTTAGACATCCTTATAGGACAGTATTGGATACTCATCATTTCATACATGAGAGAAGATTCAACACTTTGTTAAACATGTTTAGTCAATGAACGGTGGGTATGAACACCAAAACATTTAACGTTGTGAGAGGATACCTTCACCGTTTTACCAACCAAAGGTATTAGGGTTACCATTTCACACCAGAGCGTTCACCATACTTGGACTATCACAGAGAAGTGGTAAGTGTGTGTTGATATATAATCTGGTAAGGGGTAATAATTTAATTATGTCCTGGATGTAAATTTGTCCAGGGCATCAGGGTATCAAACGTGGGCCAAGACACATCATGAAAACAAAGCTCTTCTGTTCCTGGGACAGAGCACCAATGCATCACAACCAAAAAGTGAGAAAATCACTATTGTTCAACTATGCAACTATTGTCAATATGGTTGCATGATCATACATATGGGTTAATCTTATAAGCATTTTTAAGTGCATTTATTAAATAGTTAATAACTGGAGGTAAATATTGTCTCACTATTTGGCAAACACTGACCAGTTATTGCACTATTTTGACCAATGCAATATAACTGTTTATTAATGGTTTATAATGCATTTTCAAATGATTAAATAATCGGTAATAGCGTAAATGTAACCCCTTTATAAACACTTTACAAATGGAATCTTTTTGTAAAGTGTTACCAAGCAGGGTAATGATTTTGGTTATCTTTTGCCAGTTTTAAGTTTTGGCACATTCATTCCAGCAACATAGCTCCCTGCATCCCACTGTTTGCCTCCGAAGCTAAGCAGGGACGGTCCTGGTCGGTCCCTGGATGGGAGACCAGATGTAGCTGGAAGTGGTGAGAAATAAAAGTGTGTGAAAATAATGTCACATGGGAAATGTTTTATCACATTGTGGAAAAACACATGAAAAATGCACATGTAAAACTTCACACATTTCTGAAAAGCACGTAGACTCGTGAAAATGTCACATGTTTTGTTCACACACATTTTTTTTTTGGGGGGGGGGGTGATTTGTCATGTTTTTTTGGGGTGGGGGGCAAAGGGTGGCACCCCAGTCGCTTTTGGAAGTGGTCAAATTTGGCTGGAAGTAGTTACTGGCGAAGGGGTTCACACAGACCAATTGAATCGTCCAAAGCTTATCATTGAGATGATTGAAAAAAATGATTGAAAGCCTGAGCCAGACAGCAATCATGTGTCCAGCTCTCCGAGTTTAAAGAAGGTGATGAATGAGCATGAGTAAATTAGGCCTGACCGCCTCCCTGCCATTGCCCCTCTCCGCCCACCTGGACATGGCTAATTCATCCAGAAGCACCTGATCCACCCAACAGCAATTCAGAAGCATCAGAGCCATTGCTGCATTGCCCAGGGCCATCCATTTAGTATGTTAATAGACGTTTTGCGGCATAAATCATTGACAGGCTAGTGTTAAACAAGATTAACGTTTATGAGGTCTGTCACTCCATCTGTTCTGCTGTAGCCATGTGGCCTAGACGCTAGACGCTAACACTGACAGCCAGGGGTTGTTATAGCTATGTTTATAATCCAAACACAAAAATGTGTGCACCCATGCACGTGTACATGTACAGCTCAGCATTCAACCCCATAGTYCCCTCCAAACTCATCACCAAGCTCATCACCCTGGGACTGAACAAAGCCTTCTGCAACTGGATCCTGGACTTCCTGACGGGCCGCCCCCAGGCGGTGAAGGTAGGCAACAAAACATCCGCCTTGCGGATCAACACGAGGGGCCCTCAGGGTTGTGTGCTTAGTCTCCTTCTGTACTCCCTATTCACCCATGACTGTGTGGCCGCGCACAACTCCGACACCATCATCAAGTTTTCTGACTACACGACGTGGTAGGACCGATCACCAGCAATGATGCGGCAGCCTATAGGGAGAAGGTCAGAGACCTGGCAGTGTGGTGACAGGACAACAAYCTCTCCCTCAAYRTTAGCAAGACAAAGAAGCTGATCGTGGACAAYCGRAAAYGGAGGGGCGAGCACGCACCTATCCACATCGACGGGGCTGCAGTGGAGCGGGTCACCCACACAGCTGTGAAAAGGGCACGACAGCGCCTCTTCCCCCTCAGGAGGTTGAAAAGATTTGGCCCTCAGATCCTCAAAGTTCTACAGCTGCACCATTGAGAGCATCTTGACTGGCTGCATCACTGCTTTATACTGCAACTGCAAGGCACCCGACCACAAGGCGCTACAGAGGGTGGTGAGTAMGGCCCAGTACATCACTGGGGCCAAGATTCCTGCCATCCAGGATCTCTCTACCAGTTGGTTTCAGAGGAAGGCCCCAAAAATGTTCAAAGACTCCAGCCACCCATGCCATAGACAAGGGTTCTCCAACTTGCGGCCCGCCGGCCAAAATTGGCAAGCAAGTGGTTTTATTTGGACCCCCAAGTTTTCAGAGCAAAAMATWWAAAAAATCATTGTTGGACGTAAAACTGTACCCAAGTAGTCMCATGCATAATAGAGAGACACATGATCGTAAACAAATGCAAACAAGGTTTGAAATTATTATGTTTTAGTGAAATATTATATCTGTTTGGGCTTCTTTCGGTCAATTTGCAGTCTACAAATTACTGTAATTATGTTCCGGCCCCCCGACCATCCGCTCAAGAARAAATAGGCCCCCGGCTGAATCTAGCTGATGATCCCTGCCATAGGCTTCTCTCTGCTACCACACGGCAAGCGGTACCAGTGCATCAAGTCTGGAACTTACAGGACCCCCAAGCCATAAGACTGTTAAACAAGACTGCTAAATATCTAGTCAAATGGCTACCCGGACTACCTGCATTGACCCTTTTTTACACTAACTCTCTTGCACTGACTAATGCACACAAATTGGCCTCTACCCACACAGTCACACATACTTACGCTGACACCCCAACACACACACATACCCACCCACACACACCCACTTACACTGACACACACACACAACACACACACACACACACACACACACACACACACACACACACACACACACACACACACACACACACACACACACACACACACACACACACACACACACACACACACACACACACACACACACACACACACACACTACATACGCCCACACACACATAACATGCGCACACATGCTTATGACCGCACACCCACTTCACACTCACCACATATGCTGCTGCTACAGCTCAGTCTAATATCTGTCCTTGCCTAGCCACTTTACCCCTACCTATATGTACATAGCTATCTCAATGACCTAGTACCCATGCACATCGACTTGGTACTGGTACTCCCTGTATATAGCCATGTTATTTTTACTCATTATTGTTATTCATTATTCACTGTGATTTATTCCTTGTGTCATTATTTCTGTATTGTCTTTTTATCTTTAGCTCTGCATTTCTGGAAAAGGACCCGTAAATTAAGCATTTCAATGTTAGTCTACACTGGTGTTTGATTATAACACACACACCACACACACACACACACACACACACACAACACCACACACACACACACACACACACACACACACACACACACACACACACACACACACCACACACACACACACACACACACACACACACACACACACCACCACACACACACACCACAAAATCAGGGTGGGTTTAAAGAAGGCTCTTTTAACAAACAATTACTTCTCTTCAAGGGTATCTGTACAGTCCCTGAAGACCATCCCACACAGCAAAGGCATGTGTGTGTGTGTGCGTGCGCGTGTGCATGCAGCATTATATTAAATTACATTACAAAAGTTGCTTTGCTTTAACATGGAGGCCACACCATGGCCATCCAACCATCTGAGTGTGTCTGAGAGTATAATCTCCAATGACACAAATTGCATAAGCAGAACCTAGCCAGATAAATCACAATTTGAAAGGTAGACATTGTCTCACTGGCTGACGGCCTCAGTCTTGAGACATTCAGCTCTCACAAAGGGTAACATCTCAGGAACACGTAATCAACTTTAACACTAATTAACCCACCACTTAATCAAGAGACACTCTTTGGTTCATGATAGTTCATTTGTAATGAGAACAATACAGTGAGTGGTATGAATGTATATCTGTATTCTTTATAGCAATTATCACACAATTAAAATATTGCCAATTTAACCACTCACTCACTCCCATAATATCTACTGTATTTTATTATACACAGCCTAAGTCAGCCCCTAAGGAACTCGATTTAGATGTGTTGTGTTCAGTGGAATAATAAAGCGGACAGATTGTTGATCGTTAATTCAGAACGCTTGTCAAAGAAGAAGAGCAACAAGGGTTTCTTTAAAATAGCCAATCTCCAAAGACAAATGAGTGGTTGAATGAGGCAATTTATGAGACAAACCTAAGACAATTATTTTGAGACGCTGTAAAAAAAAACATCCCTAATGCTATTTACGTGCTTCATGTTGATGACCTCGATGCGGTTGTCATGACTTAAATCTTCGGCCAGCCTTGACCCCTGCAGGAATAGTAATGAAGGAGATTTTTTTTTAAATGCATTTGCATCGAGATCCAGCTCAGACATCGCAAAGCAGGGGTTTAACTATTTTAGCATGATTTTGATGTAAAATTGTGTCTGAAGCTACAGGTTGCACGAATTCACCCCCAATTCATTTATTTTTCCATGTCTCTGTAGCACGAATGGAATGAATAGAAGCACATTGGAATTCACRAGTTAGTTATTAACGCAGATCAGCATTGAGATTGATGTCTCTACAGTCTTGACTGGTCACATCTGTTCACCCATTAAGAATATGCATGTGAGAGTACAACGTGACCAGTGCCGGAGAACCAGGCAGGGAAAGGGAGGGGGCAGCTCTGTAGGTGGACACACTGGAGCCTTAATCTTAAGGAGATATTTTGTGTTAAAGAGAATCACACATAATCACTAGGCTAAATGTCTTTGATCMAAGGAAATTGAGCTTTTCATTTGTTTATGATGCTAGGGAAAGGGATTATGTCGCTTTAACTTACTCATCTTGCAATGCCTCTCTTTCTCTGTTTCAGATCAATAGGATATTGATCGTGTTTCTGTCAGAATGTATTTATTGACATCAAAATTTTTTCTGCTAGTCTTTAATTAACAAAAGCTACATGCCGGATCTTTACCCAAGGCAAAGTAAACAGTTGCAGTGCCCTTTTAGCTCCTCTGTTCTATTTCTTGCCCCCTCTGTAGTACCCTCATTTTAGTGTGGGCAGCTGAGCCGGTCCGACAACCTTTTCAAAAAGCTGACAGTGAGGCCATCGATAGATATCGACAGGTCAGGAGAGAAGGGCTTTGCGCATCTAAACAACCCTTCGATGCCCCCTGCCCGGGCCTTTGTCTTGGTATGGCGCAGGGTCCATAACACAGGTCATCTTGAGTGTAACAGCATAGAGGGGAAGGGTGACTAAGTCTGTGTAAATTCTCCACCGCCATGGATTTGAAGTGCAGGAGCCTTCTTACCGCTTAGATGACATGGTGAAACCCTATCGTCTCCTACCTCTTTTCTTTTATGAGGTTATTGAGTAGGGTGAGGGTGTGTGTGTCTGTGTGTGTGTGTCTGTGTGTGTGTGTGTGTGCATAGAATGTCTTCATCGGTGTCAATGTTTCTGAGATGGTTAAGATAGTGGCAAACGACCTTTTGCAGTGGCATTGTTAGTTATCCCAAGTTATTTGGATCCTTTTTATTAAAGAAATAGCGGTAGCCCTTAAAATGGTGTCTTGTGATGATGTTTGTGTCGACAAGTGTACATGATTATGCCGGGCATCCAGATATCCCTGAAGAGGGAGGAACAGCGTTGACATTTGCATTAATATTTGTTTTGACACGGTGTCTTTTTAATGACGTGTTGTTCTCTCATCTGTTCCTTTTCAAGAGTAATTAGATGTTACACACAGCTGTGCGTATGCAGATGAAGCAGGATTCAAACCAGCATAACAATATGTTTCTTAGTCACCTGGATGTCCAGCAGTGTTGGGGAAGCTACTCTGAAAAYGTAATTGACCAAGCTACCTATTACTTCACGCTTGAATAAGTCAAGCTACCTGGAAAAAGTAGTTCACCACATCCAAACTACTTTGTGGTAAATTATCACATTTAAAACGGAAATGTCATAGGCTACAAATCACTATGGAGTCAGTTGTTAACAGAATGTGTAATGTGGCCTTCTAAAACAACGTGTTTCAAGAGAGAATTAGGCAGGTCTGATGCTAAAAAAGAAAGGAAATTCTTGTCTACTTTTATTTTATTTTTTGCGGAACTAAAGTAGTGTGTAGTTCCAGTAGTTACCTACACCGCTACATGGCAAAAAAAAGTAATTATTTATGGAAAACACTACCAATATTTTAATTTAGTTCAACTACCACCAAGCTACTGCAAAATGTAGTTACATTACTAGTCAGTGGTGTAAAGTACTTAAGTAAAAATACTTTAAAGTACAACTTAAGTTGTTTTTGGGGGTAATTTGGACAAATTTGGACAAAAGTATATACTTTTTACTCCATACATTTTCCCTGACACCCAAAAGTACTCGTTACATTTTGAATGCTTAGCAAGACAGGAAAATGGTCCAACTCACACATCCACAGAACATCCCTGATCATCTCTACTGCCTCTTGCTAATATACTTAAGTACATTTATATTTGAGCAATTACATTTACTTTTGATACTTAAGTAGATTTACAACCAAATACTTTTAGACTTTTACTCAAGTAATATTTACTGGGTGACTTTTACTTTTACTTGAGTCATTTTCTATTATGATATCTTTACTTTACTCAAGTATGACAATTGGGTACTTTTTCCACCACTGTTACTAGTTGACCTATAAGTAGTTCACTACTCCCCAACACTGATATCCAGACACATGTAATACTGTCTCAAACAGAGCCGTGTCTACGGTGTCCATATTAGGACATTGAAGATTGAGATTGAAAGAAGTCCTGCTGAGACTGTCCTAATATGGACACCATATTTCTCTCATTCTCACTATCCGTGTCACTTTTCAGACAGTCAGTTTGCTGTTGGTGAATGCGGTTGGTGAACTGCTCAAGGTTGCCTACAGCGTATGAAACTATACCAAAGCTTTGTGTCTGCCTCTTCCTATTTTTGTTAAGGTATTTCTTTGACGGATTTCACCTTCTTCATTCTTGATGCCAGGCATGTCAAACATTGTGTGAAAACCAGCTGGCCGTGACCCCATTCCCTGTGGGTGTCTCGGGGGGAGTTGGGATATGCAAGTAACAGATTTCCATTACACACTTGTATACGTGTGTAACAGGACAGATTTAAGCACCTCCAAAATGATTATCATGAATAAGCTGGAATAGGTTACTTGGGCCTTTTGAGTTTATACATTTTGCATAGTGCAATTGAGACATACTTCAGACAATAAATAATATATTTATTTACAGTGTTATTGCCATGTACTGTAGATGGTTACCGGCAATTGGTAAGATAGATTCTACAGGAGTTTTATATTTGCTGGCAGAATATGTGTGGACAACCCTCCGTATTTTCTCAGAGTTCAATAACCAGCAGTAAGATGATTTAATCTACTACAATTTGCATATGCACACTCTTAGCCAAAACTGCACTGGCTCTGTTAAGACTCCGAGGATTTGGAGGGTTTTCAAATGAAACCTTCTCTTTTCCAAATTTCAATTACAAGCAATAACCCAAAACAAAGGAAGCGTGATTTATGATATCACCATCTGCTGTAATTAATATCCTTCTCTGAGTCAGACAGAGAGGAGATTGTAGCCATCATGTTTACTGTGTAAATCACAACTACCATTTCTACAGCCCGACTGGCTGCGGTCTGTGAGGACGGAGGAATATTGAGGAGGGAGTTTCATAGGGCACTGAGCAATCAAGCATGCCATAAAAACAGATTCGAAGCCGCTCCTCTGTCAATGAATCTTACGGTTAATGCTGCTGTTGAACTTATACCAATACTTACACTGCTTGTACTTACGCTGCAATGACGAAGGATAATGAGAGATGAGAAGTAGGGTTGGGGTCAATTCCGTCGCAAATACTTTTAATTCAGTTAATGAATTGAAAAACCCTTGGACGCGATTGTGGATTTTAAATTCATCAACGACATTTCTATTAATTTCCCTAATTCGACAGACGGAAACGGGCAGTGTAAATCTAATTTAGATACTTATTTAACCTGAGAGTGGAGTTTGTTAGGTTGACACAGTGACACTGCAATTAAAGAGGAAAGGGACAGAAAGTTCCAGAGAGCGCAGTTGCTAAAAATCATTGGAATTAGTTTTGATCAGCAACCAGCTTGTTAGCGCTCCTTTTCACAATTAAAACAAAGAACCTGTTGCGTTTGGGGAGGAAGGTCTCCGAGTACCAACTGGCTTCTCGCCGTTCCCAAGTATTGACACGTTTCCATAGAAACTAGTCACGACTTTCAAAAGAAAATGAAAACAATTCCGCCCAAGGACGCAAGAGAGAGCAGACGGACACTCTTTATCCGTGCTAACGGTTTATTGCATAAAGGAAAATTGATAGAATCAGGAGCACCCAAGTCAATTCAAGGATTCAATGTGCATTTGCATTTGACAGCACTCTTAAGGCTGAAGTGATAGAGTATAGACCAAGGCTTAAGCATTGCTGACTTTAGCTGGTCACCACCATATCACATCACACTGCTAATGAGATAAGATAAGATATACTTTATTAGTCCATACGGGATGGAATTTTGTCTTCTGTTTTTTTCCCAACCCCTTCGATATACACACACATACAAACCCATCTTCGTGCTTTATCCGGGGACCAAGCTGATGCAACCTATTGTGTTTTTGTAGGTAGTAGGTGGTTTGAGCTGCTTTTGTCAGCATCACATGAACAAGCCAATCAATGGGCCATTGTCACATCCTCCCGAATACAACAGGTGTAGATCTTACCGTGAAATGCTTACTTATAAGCATGCCATAAAAACAAAATTCAAAGCCGCTCCTCTATGTCAATGAATCTTACGGTTAATACTGCTGTTGAACTTATACCAATACTTACACTGCTGTAGTTATGCTGTAATGACAGATGAGAAGTAGAGTTGGGGTCAATTCCATCGCAAATACTTTTAATTCAGTTAATGAATTGAAAAACCCTGGGACATGRTTGTGGATTTTAAATTCACCAACGCCATTTCTATTAATTTCCCGAATTCGACATCCCTCTGCTTATGGGATAAGATATACTTTATCGGTCCATACAGGATGGAATTTCTCCATTGATTTTGAGAGAAATATTAATTGTAGTGCAATTATCCTTATCTTCCCATTTGATTGACTTCAAATAACTGAAACTCTGCACCAGRTCATTAGTATCAAYTTTCCATTAGGAAATATAAGTATAACTTACAGTTACTGTAAGTGGCTTGTAGGAGACCCAATGGGTTGTTTTACAAAATGTTTGCCATTTGCGTACCTTTGATAATTTAATAAGTAGGAATTGTGTACCAATATTGAATTTTAAAAGCCTGTTATATTAAATGAAGTGTCCTTAAATATAGACCACATCTAGAATTCAATACATCTGAATTTCATGGAATAAATATGAATTAAGGTTCACTAAAGTGCCAAAATTCAGCATTTTGACATGTCCTTCCGTCAAACTGTGTCACTTCTGAAGGAAGATTTTTAACCCACTTAATTAAAACATGTCTCCAAGTTTTCACCATCTGTAACGTTCTTCGTCKGGTGAAAGAGAGGAGGACCAAAATGCAGCGTGATGATTATCCATTTTAATATAATACTTAAACAACAAACAAAAACAATAAACCGACAAAATGAACGAAGACGAAACAGTCCCGTAACGTGAACACAAACACAAGAACACAGTAACAGGAACAATCACCCACAACCCACAATACAAAACAGGCTACCTAAATATGGTTCCCAATCAGAGACAACGACTAACACCTGCCTCTGATTAAGAACCATATCAGGCCAAACACATAGAAACAGACAWACTAGACATACAACATAGAATGCCCACTCAGATCACACCCTGACCAAACAAAACATRGAAACATACAAAGCAAACTATGGTCAGGGCGTGACACCATCATTGTAAAGCCTTACACGGAACCCAAACCGGCTGTCGCGTGCGCCATCGTGCATAAAATTGTTTTGTCCCCCCACACCAAACGCGATCACGACGCCTAGGTTAAAATATTTWAAAAAAACTCTGAACCAATAATATTAATTTGGGGACAGGTCGAAAAGCATTAAACAGTTATGGCAATTTAGCTAGTTAGCTTGCACTTACTAGCTAATTTGTCCTATTTAGCTAGCTTGCTGTTGCTAGATAATTTGTCCTGGGATATAAACATTGACTTGTTATTTTACCTGAAATGCACTAGGTCCTCTACTCCGCCAATTATTCCACACAAAGCGGTCAACCGAATCGTTTCTAGTCATCTCTCTCGTTTTTCCCCACAAAAGGGCTTTATTACAGACAGAAATACTCCTCAGCACCCCCCCCCCCCCCCTCTCAGACAATCCCACGAGAAGCCGGATGTGGAGGTCCTGGTCTGCGGTTGTGAGGCCGGTTGGACGTACTGCCAAATTCTCTACAATGAAGTTGGAGGCGGTTTATGGTGGAGAAATGAAAATTTCTCTACCATACATTAAAGCTCTGGTGGACATTCCTGCAGTCAGCATGCCAATTGCACACTCCCTCAAAACTTGAGACATCTGTGGCATTGTGTTGTGTAACAAAACGGTACATTTTAGAGTGGTACTTTATTGTCCCCAGCACAAGGTGCACCAGGGTAATGATCATGCTGTTTAATCAGCTTCTTGGTATGCCACACCTGTCAGATGGATGGATTATCTTGGCAACAGAGAAATGCTCACTAAGAGGGATGTAAACAAATTTGTTCACAAAATCTGAGAGAAATAAGCTTTCTGTGCATATGGACATTTTCTGGGATCTTTCATTTCAACTCATGACACATGGGACCAAAACATTACATGTTCCGTTTATATTTTTGTACATATATGAAATTGAATGTGTTATTCATGACAGAATGTTCAAATTACACTTCTCAAAAGGCACCGAATTGGTGGAAAGACTCCAGTACATTTGGAACATATGACATTTTGTCTGTAGATGCTGTTTCCATATTATAACAGCCTCAGTCCCAGCATATTGATT
The DNA here is from genome assembly GCF_002910315.2 of Salvelinus sp. IW2-2015. NCBI lineage: Eukaryota > Metazoa > Chordata > Actinopteri > Salmoniformes > Salmonidae > Salvelinus > Salvelinus sp. IW2-2015. Next base: position 38,944,891 of record NC_036857.1, on the reverse strand, counting down.
AAAGAGGCAATATTACATGCCTTACAAAATGTTGTAGACTTCAACGGGAGTCCAGTTTTGGGTTGATATCATAGGTGTTATAGGCTGAAGCAGCATGCCTGTGTCTTTACTCTGTGTCCAGAACATCTCTCTCATCTAATCATCTCCGCAGGTACCTACCCGGCCTTTATAGTTTGCTTACTCTATTAATATCCAATCTGGCAGGGGTGTCACATAAATGTCACATCGAGGGAAATGGAAAGCACCCACACTTCCTCTGCACAAGCTACAGGTCTTCGTCAACTCCTGCCTCAGACAAATCTTGTGCATAAGGTGGCCTGAGTGGATCTCAAATATAGACCTGTGGAAGAGAATGATAGTCTCGATATACCATCCAAGAGCAGAAGTGGAGATGGATAGGCCACACGGTCTGGTGAGGCCCAGAAAACATCACAAAACATGCCCTCGATTGGAATCCACAAGGCAAGCGTAGAAGAGTACATCTAACAATGACCTGCTGCAGGTGTCCAGATGCAGAATTTAAGAAGATACGCGTGTCATGGTCTGAAAGAAAGYCAGACCACATTGGACAACTTTCCAGGCCCCATGTGCCTCCAGGAACGAAGATGATTAAGTAAGTACACTTCCTCTGTGTAGGTTACCTATTTTCATTGGCCCTGCCACCATATTGTCTGAATGTGAACAAGTAAGATATAATCCAATTGGCTGTGTTTGAGATACTGTGCCAAGACACCTGTTGTGATTAGCCCTGCCACCATAATGAAAAACGATTCAACTATTCATCTGAATGAGTGTGCAAAACTTGTTGTCTGGATGGTCTGTTGATGGTGTTTCAAGCACAGATGGATAATGGCTCTTTATTTGAGTGCCGGATGTTGATTTAGCTCAGAGTAAAAGAGGGGAACGTTATTGTAGGCGATGCCCTTTAAAACGAGGGAGGATTTGACTTTGTTAAATGTTAATAATGCAATGATAATCGTTACCATGATCACTGCCCTTCACTTGAATAGCTCCATCAGTGGGATATACGAGATAAGATATGAGCTGGGATGAACTGCCAAATGTGTGTAGGGTTCAAATTTCAGAAACATTATAAACAGACTACAGAGGGATTTTTGTGTACAATGCAATTCTTAAAGAACTATGTAACAACATGTTAGTACAATGTTGTTACTACAGTAATTACAGATGTGTAAGTTCAACTTCATATAGTGTTACCAATAATTGCTTTATAGTTATCAGTAGAAAGGCAGGTCTGTGCATAAGTTACAAGTTCGTGACTACTCTATGCTGATAACTCTGTTGTCTCGGTAGTCTTTTATGCACTTTGAACCACTTTGAACTCCTTCGTCCCTCTGTGAGTTCCATACCCAGCTTTTGACGGAACTCCGGTGAACCACAACTTCCATGCAGCTGAATATTTAACGCTTGTTTAGGCTTCCTCTTGGAGAGTTCCCTGCAAGCTTTGTACAGTGTTATGGGAAAAACGCCCCTCATGCATTTTTCACATGGCGAGCTCCCCATCGATTCAGCAGCACAACTTTTCGTCCRCATCATAGTCACCGTGGCCGTTTCCTCAGCTCGAGCCGCCACTTAGCATTTAGTGTACATGTTCCTCCGTCTCAACTGATCTGAGATCAGGCCAAGTCGTTTTAAAGTGCACCTCCGATCTATGTCACATCTGATCCAGGACCAGCCAAAGAAACACGATACATTCTTATGACAGCTGGTACATGTATTTTCTGGTCATACTCTTAATATATATCAGATAGGTAAAGATGCCGAATCAAATCTAAAACGTTGTATTATTATCCATTGTTATAAAGGAATTTTCTAATCTAATCATGTGTCTTTCTTTGGGATGCCTTGGGTAAATGTTATTGTTCTAGACTGATGTTGGGCGCCAGCATAGAGGATATCAGATCATTTGTTGAATTGCCTTTTCAACCGTGATCATCCTGGCCTTTCAGAACGCTATGTGCTCATTCATTTCCCTGCTACTGGATTCAATCACGGTGGCAGATAATATGATCTCGAACAGATTGCCCCAGCTCTGAGGAGATCTTGGAGAATATGAGTGTTTTCGTGTGTATTCCTATATCCTCTGCAATACCAATACTATTACTACAGCCACTACTACTACTATGACTACTACTACTACTACTACTACTACTACTACTACTACACTCTTAGAAAAAAAGATGCTATCTACAACCTAAAAGAGTTACTCGGCTGTCCCCATAAGAAAACCCTTTGGAGAACCCTTTTTGGTTTTGGGTCGAACCCATATGGGTTCCATGTAGAACCCTTTTCACAGAGGATTCTACATGGAACCCAAAAGGTTTCTACCTGGAACCAAAAAGGGTTCTCCTATGGGGACAGCTGAAAATCGTTTTGGAACTCTTTTTCTAAGAGTTTACTATTACTACTACTACTACTACTACTACTACTAAAGTGCTAATACTTTGATTGCCAGTAAAGACATAATAGTATATGCCATTTAGCAGTCACCTTTATCAAAAGCGACTTCCAGTCATACCATCATATATTTTTTTGTATGGGTGGCTCTATCCAGGTTGAACCTTCAATCCTGGCATTGTAAGCGCCATGCACTACTAACAACATTTGTAACAATATAAATGGATATGACCTCTGACCTCTTCCCTTGGACAAAAACACACTTCTTTTCACGCCCTGACCATAGTTTGCTTTGTATGTTTCTATGTTTTGTTTGGTCAGGGTGTGATCTGAGTGGGCATTCTATGTCGTTTGTCTAGTTTGTCTATTTCTATGTGTTTGGCCTGATATGGTTCTCAATCAGAGGCAGGTGTTTGTCGTTGTCTCTGATTGGGAGCCATATTTAGGTAGCCTGTTTTGTATTGTGGGTTGTGGGTGATTGTTCCTGTTCGTGTGTTTTAGTGTTCACTATTTCGGGACTGTTGCGTCTTCGTTTATTTTGTCAGTCTATTGTTTTTGGTTCTTATTTTTGAAAGTATTCTAATAAATATGAATACTCACCACGCTGCATCTTGGTCTGACATTTCTTACTCCTCGTCAGAGGAGGACGAAGACTATCGTTACACTTCTTCACTAGATTGACTTGTCCCAACCCTCCATGTGTCTCAGCGACTGCCTACAGCTTTGGTAATGGAAGTAATTTGTGTTTCACACCCGGATTAGTTTTTATTTGGTCACCCTTATGAAGAAACATGAATTTCACGTGATCAAATGTGGAGTTAATGTGATAACGTGACAACATGTAAAAGCAACGTGATACTACTTACTAGGTACTTAATTACCTAATAGTAATTAATTAATAGTTCCGATTTTTTTTACTGGTACCGGGCTACCTTCAGACGAGTCTTGTACGTGTTCGTGAGAGTCTCATCTTTCCATAAAGGGGTTGTAATAGTTTGTAGGTGAAACCGTTCAGATGCTACCGATGTTTCGTGAGGAGACTGATTTTCGATGTCTCCTGGTCTGACAAACACTGATGTAACTCTGGCACCGTCCCCCGCATATGTGCAAGGCCAACATCGGCGGATGTGGTAGATTGAGAGGCAGACTATGCAAAAAAATGGGAATCTCTAGCTTAAACAGACATCTTTTTATGGGGATTGTATTATGATAATTAGCCCATGACTCAAGGGGGTTAAAATGAATACAACCTCCATATCCATTCATAACTGACCAAATGATGAAAAACAACCATTGTAATTTTGAATTCTTTAAAGTGAGTGTGGAAGAATTGAAAAAAGTATCGTTGTCTTCCAATAATGACAAACCACCTGGTACTGACAACTTGGATGGAAAATGACTGAGGATGGTGGTGACTACATTGCCACTCCTATGTGCCATCTCTTCAATCTAAGGCTACAGGAAAGTGTGTGCCCTCAGGCCTGGAGGGAAGCAAAAGTCATTCCGCTACCAAAGAGCAGCAAAGCACCCTTTACTGGTTCAAACAGCGGACCAATCAGCCTGCTACCAACCCTTAGTAAACTTTTGGAAAAAATTGTGATTGCCAAGAGAATGCTATTTCACAGTAAACAAATTATTAACTGACTTTCAGCACACTTATAGGGAAGGGCACTCAACATGTACTGCACTAACACAAATGACTGATGATTGGCTGAAAGAAATTGATAGCTGTTTTGTTAGACTTCAGTGCAGATTTTGACATTATCGATCATAGTCTTCTACTGAAAAAAAATTATGTGTTATCTAACGGAACACAGAGGGTGTTCTTTAATGGAAGCCTCTCTAACTGAAACCAGGTAGAGTTTGGCATACCTCAAGGTAGCTGTCTTGGCCCCTTACTTTTTAAAATAGTTTTACTAATGAACTACCAATAGCATTAAGTAAAGCCTGTGTGTCTATGTACGCTGATGACTCAACATTATACACGCCAGCTACCACAGCAAGTGAAATCACTGCAACCCGTAACAAAGAGCTGCAGTCGGTTTTAGAATGGGTGGCAAGTAATAAGCTATTCCTAAATATATCAGAAACTAAAAGCATTGTGTTTGGKACAAATCATTAGTTAAAACCTTAACCTCATCTAAATCTTGTAATAAGTAATGTGGCAATTGAGCAAGTTGAGGAGACTAATCTGCTTGATGTAACCCTAGATTGTAAACCGACATGGTCAAAACATATTGATACGGTAGCTAAGATTGGGAGAGGTCTGTCCATGAAAAAGCGCTGCTCTGCTTTCTTGACATTAGAATCAACAAAAGATGTCCTACAGGCCCTAGTTTTGTCACACCTGGACTACTGCCCAGTTATATGGTCAAGTGCCACAAAGAAGAACATAGGCAAATTACAGCTGGCCTAGAATAGAGCGGCATTTTCACGTGTTTTTTTGTAATKAAATGGTTTGGGTTTTTAAGGTAAGTGGTATACTGTTGAGCTAAGATCGTGTAAACATCTTTAATCRATGTGATTCCATTTGACATGATCACTTAGTGCTGACTTTCAATATGACCCCCCCCCCCCGGGATTTGAACTCATAACCTCTGGATTTGGGGTTATTACTTATAACTATTACTTATAATACATCTCTGCAATTAGCAAAAGAGTGCAAGCTGCGCTGTTATTTTAGTTAATCTTAATCTGACTGTTCTCTCATTATTGATTTCACTTAGTTATTTCAGCAATTTGATGGTTTTCTGTATAGTTGTCTGACGTTGGTTGGGCATATTTGTCTGTTTTAATGTTATTCCTGAATCACAATGATATCATAGCTGAGATTTACTTTGAAGTGTAAAGTGCATTAATACAGGCAAAATCAGTTATTGACAAAGCACGGTGGTGTTGCAGGAAGATTGGAATGAACTAAGACGCTGTGAGTGTTCTGAGACGTTGTGAGTTCAAATCCCGCGAATAATAATTACAGTATAAAACAAACATACACAATGCCATCATGTATATCAAATATGTAAGTTGAATAACACTGCGACTGCGTGACATTCCGGAGACATCCTCACAAATCCTTTTTGTTTGTAAAATAAAATGTTACATATGCAAAACATGGAAATTCTATCATGTAAAATCATGTAATTTTCCACATACAAAATCATGTGGTTTTTCCTTAAGGGCATAATAACCCCCAAAAGGTTGAAAATCGGATCACAGTTGAGACATTAACATCCATCTCCCTGCAACTAGGGAATATCCTTATACTTTAGGCTTTTAATAGCATTATTATATAAATTATACAACCATAATCTGTGCCCCTGCTCAATTTTCAGAATTAAAATGGATCAATGTAGCATAGAGGAATTAGACCTGGATGTTATCAGGGTTCATAATTCTCCATGCTACAGCAATTTGTGTTAATGTATTTCAATCTACTCTGAATGATTTGAACATACCTTATAAGAGAGAGATGAATAACAATAGATTGAGACATAAATAATTGACCTTGCTCTTTGATTTGCAATAATGTTCAATTTAAAACAATGCACTCGATTCACTTAGGTGATTCCTGTAGTAAATTGCGATTCTCGGTCACGTTATTTGCGAGGTTCCAGTCAATACATTAATTATGCATTCTAATCCAAATGTCTATGATTCATGTTTATGGTCAGAACACGAATTGTATATTTATAGTGCCTGTCCAGTACACACAGGTTAAGCATTTCTTCCAAACAGGAAATTAATCTCGGAGATCTCGACAGATATGGTATCATTTTATATTGCCTTTGGTAAATATTTGTGTGAGTTTATGTAATAACCATTCATAGTGTCACCATAAAACACAGCCATCTCACTGATTATGCTGAAGGGGTAGATTTTTATTTGTGAATACATTTCACGTTTAAATATTTTAGCAGAGGCTGTTGTCCAGAGCGATTTATAGTCAGTGAATTCAACTAAGTTTAGGTAAAACCACCACATACCACAGGGCCTCAGAAAGGTTAAATGGCACTAACAGAGCACAGAATCAAATTAGCATGACACATTTCCGTATCAAAAGCCGTCTCACTTTCACTGTTGTGTAAAGGATTTACATGTAGGTGGGGATGGGCCAAGCAACAGGAAACACGGAAACAACCTAGCATCCTATCAGTGTTGTTGTTGTTTTAGGTAACAACACTGACACCGGTGAAGTTGTTTTTAACAGAAAAACCTTGGGTTTCTTCTCTCTCTCCACACACTCAAGGTAYAACATGAAACACACATACTTTGCTTTTGTGGAATCACGCAACCGCCACAGGGCTTGTGTTATGTCTCGTTGTTTTTGGGTGTTGTTCTTCCCCTCTCTACCAGATCACACCGCTCTGTAGCCTTGTTGATTCTATGAATCCATTTGAAGTTCCACCTTCACATTGTCAGGTATTGATTCCCACCTTGGCGGCTCAGTGGGATTAGATGTGCTTGTTTTTCAGCACGTGGTAATGATTGAATTATGCTGTCTCTTTCTTTCATGCTGTTTATGCCGTCGCGTAAAACAGTAGGACATTCTCAATAAGCTCAGAGGTAGTAATAATGATTCAGATCGATCGTTGTGTTTTTTTTTATTATGGGTCGATTATGGTGTTCGGGGACAAGATGCGTACAAAATCAGCAAATAGAAAATGTGTTAATTTCCCTGGAATGATCATTCCCAAAAAGGCCTGGTTATATCTTGTGCCAAGGACCGTTGGGGGTCATGGTTAATAGTTCATGGAGAGGATAGTCCAGCGCCTGCACCCAAAAGAGGTTCATTGGTATACAGAGCGAGTATCCCAAAGGACTACAGCCTATCTATGAAACCCCWTTTAGCTGTTTAGATGTGAATGCATACGAGTAAGGTGATAATGATCTGATATGTGCACAGTGAAGGAGAGTGGTATGTCAGCTAAGTAGAGTTAACTGATATGTTTTAATAATAACTCAATAGACAATAGAATCTCTCCCCCCATCATATATGACTTTATCATGGCCTAGTTATGGTGTGTTGTCTTATTGTCTTATTGTCTTAAGACAATATGTCTTATTCACCCTAAGCCGTGGTGGAACACCAGTGTCCTGTTGATCTGTCTATTGGTTATCCAGTTACCTCATAACTGCTCAGCCTCTATCGACAAAACAATGCTGCTCATTTTACTCAAGAACTCTTAAGACTTCAGGAAAAAGATCCTCAAGTACCTGCAGAAGAGCCTACAACTGGTCAGACCTACAACACTGTTTAAAGGTCCAATGCAGCCATTTTTATCTCAATATCAAATCATTTCTAGGTAACAATTAAGTACCTTGCTGGGATTGTTTTCAATTGAAGTGGTAAAAAAKAAACCAAAATAGCTTCTTAGCAAAGAGCAATTTCTCAAGCATCAATGTTGCAGGACTGTCTGGGAGTGGTCTGAGTGGGAAAGGGAAAACTGAAATCTAGCTGTTATTGGTAGAGAGGTTTGGAACTCTGTTTCTTATTGGTCTATTAAATAATTTACTGCCTGGTTATTTCAACAGTCATGCCAAAACTCCATCCCGCCAAAACAGGCTGAAATTTCATGCRGCCTTTTCAAACAGCTCTTACACTAAAAGGGCATTATCAGCATTTTCACAATTTCACAGTATTATTCCAACCTCATAGTGTGGAAATATACAGATATACATTAACGTGATTACTCTTTTGTCGCAGAGAGTTTTCCTGATGCATTAGGAAATTCAAATGAGCGTTGTGACTGAAAATGAGCAGTTATTTTTCTCTCCATAAGGGGGTAGTCAAGTCATTGGTATCAGGGCTTGCTACTAAAATTATGTTCTCTCTCGCACGCTCAAACGCTAGGCCTAGGTGCTATTACTGCAACATTCAAATGTACAAAAATGTATTTGAATTGCAGCCATACACATCAACAACCATAGATTTACAGTGGGGAGAACAAKTATTTGATACACTGCCGATTTTGCAGGTTTTACTACTTACAAAGCATGTAGAGGTCTGTAATTTTTATCATAGGTACACTTCAACTGTGAGAGACGGAATCTAAAACAAAAATCCAGAAAATCACATTGTATGATTTTTAAGTAATTAATTTGCATTTTATTGCATGACATAAGTATTTGATACATCAGAAAAGCAGAACTTCATATTTGGTACAGAAACCTTGGTTTGCAATTACAGAGATCATACGTTTCCTGTAGTTCTTGACCAGGTTTGCACACACTGCAGCAGGGTTTTTTGGCCCACTCCTCCATACAGACCTTCTCCAGATCCTTTAGGTTTCGGGGCTGTCGCTGGGCAATAAGGACTTTCAGCTCCCTCCAAAGATTTTCTATTGGGTTCAGGTCTGGAGACTAGCTAGGCCACTCCAGGACCTTGAGATGCTTCTTACGGAGCCACTCCTTAGTTGCCCTGGCTGTATGTTTCGGGTCGTTGTCATGCTGGAAGACCCAGTCACGACCCATCTTCAATCCTCTTACTGAGGGAAGGAGGTTGTTGGCCAAGAYCTCGCGATACATGGCCCCATCCATCCTCCCCTCAATACGGTGCAGTCGTCCTGTCCCTTTTGCAGAAAAGCATCCCCAGAGAATGATGTTTCTACCTCCATGCTTCACGGTTGGGATGGTGTTCTTGGGGTTGTACTCATCCTTCTTCTTCCTCCAAACAGGGCGAGTGGAGTTTAGACCAAAAAGCTCTATTTTTGTCTCATCAGACCACATGATCTTCTCCCATTCCTCCTCTGGATCATCCAGATGGTCATTGGCAAACTTCAGAGGGGCCTGGACATGCGCTGGCTTGAGCAGGGGACCTTGCATGCGCTGCAGGATTTTAATCCATGACGGCGTAGTGTGTTACTAATGGTTTTCTTTGGACTGTGGTCCCAGCTCTCTTCAGGTCATTGACCAGGTCCTGCCGTGTAGTTCTGGGCTGATCCTCACCTTCCTCATGATCATTGATGCCCCACGAGGTGAGATCTTGCATGGAGCCCCAGACCGGGGTGATTGACTGTCATCTTCAACTTCTTCCATTTTCTAATAATTGCGCCAACAGTTGTTGCCTTCTCACCAAGCTGCTTGCCTATTGTCTGTAGCCCATCCCAGCCTTGTGCAGGTCTACATTTTACCCTGATGTCCTTACACAGCTCTCTGGTCTTGGCCATTGTGGAGAGGTTGGAGTCTTTGATTGAGTGTGTGGACAGTGTCTTTATACAGAACAGGACGAGTTCAAACGGTGCAGTTAATACAGGTAATGAGTGGAGAACAGGAGGGCTTCTTAAAGAAAACAACAGGTTGTGAGAGACGGAATTCTTACTGGTTGGTAGGTGATCAAATACTTATGTCATGCAATAAAATGCAAATAATTACTTAAAATCATACAATGTGATTTTCTGGATTTTTGTTTTAGATTCCGTCTCTCACAGTTGAAGTGTACCTATGATAAATTACAGACCTCTACATGCTTTGTAAGTAGGAAAACCTGCAAATCAGCAGTGTATCAAATACTTTGTTCTCCCCACTGTATATAGCTCAATAATACATGGTAGATATTGGTCTCCACTAGGCTACGACATAATGCCCGACTCGTTTTGAGGTAAGACATGTTAATAACATCTGATGAAAAACATTGGATGAAATGCAGCCAGTTGTGTTCTGTTCAATCTAGGCTTGTGTCACACAATGGTCTGTTTCACCTGTCCTTGTGATTGCCTCCACCCCCCCCAACCCAGGTGTCGCCCATCTTCCCCATTATCCCCTGTGTATTTATACCTGTGTTCTCTGTTTGTCTTTTGCCAGTTCATCTTGTTTCTTCGAGTCAACCAGCTATTTGTGTCTCAGCTCTTGCTTTTTCTAGTCTCTCTTCTCTCTTCTTGCCCTCCCGTTTTTTTTACCCTTGCCTGTCCTGACCCTGAGCCCGCCTGCCTGACCACTCTGCCAGTCCCTGACCCTGAGCCTGCCTGCCGACCTGTACCTCTGCCCCCCTCTGGATTACTGACCCCTGCCTGCCTTGACCTGTCTACTGCTTGCCTCGGTTGGAACGTTAAACCGTTGTTTATTCGACGTGGTCTGCATCTGGGTCTTCCCTTCATACCTGATAGCTTGATAGCCAGCCTAATTATTTGTGCATTATGTTGATTCGTTTTTTTTCTAGCTAGCTGCATGCAGTGTCTGTTTACCTAGCTAACGTTAGCTAACTTTCTCTTGTCATTTTCCCTATCCTTATTGTGTTGCACCATTGGGGTTGGTGTTACTAGTTGAAATTAGAGGCTAAGTTATTCTAGCCTTACTGTAAACAATTTCACCAGGCCTAAAAATATGCAAAACTGTGAACAAAATGATTACAAATTAATAAAGATATTTGTGGCTTCAGCAACTTGAACCAGCACTGAAATTTGAGCAGTGAAGTTTCTCCCCACTTGTCTCAGCTTGWTCCAGGTTAAAGGACATCCCAACCTGACACCCTGCAGATGTAAAGAACGTGTTGTGAGCCTGCCAGCCACTAGGATAATCACCATATCCAAATATATTATTCAGGAGTGTGCAACATCACAATGTCGAATAGAAATAGATTCACCCATGTTATTGTTTATCACGCAGATGTATCAGGACATTGTATTTTATGAAGCCCATTCTAAAATGCAGATGGGATTTCTCTCCCAGGAGATTGCACCGTGGGCAAAGTCTTCAATTTAGACCACAATTAGTTGAATTAGGTGTTAGTGTAGGGCTAGAACAAAAACCTGTCCTGTGTATAAACAAAACCTGTGGCTGTCATGACAAAATGTGCCTTCGTGTGCTGAACAAGTCTATGAATGTTGGAGGTTCATCTCCTTGAGTTGTCCCTCACTTGGGAATGACTTATTTTGTGCAAGGACTGTGTTATAAGGACTCATCCATAGATACAGGATTTAAATATATTTTTTCAAAATGACAAGTTTTGACGTCTCAGATTTTGAGGCTTGGGCATCTGGCGACTGCAGTTCATCTGTCGAATCCCCTGCAAGGAGAGAGAAATGCATCAATACTATTACAATGCTGTATTCATTTAATTGAATATATATATATATATATATTCCTGTTTGATATGCATTAATATAATTATATTGGACATGTTATCCTTTATCACATGCCAGTATTTGTTTTGTATCCAATGTATTTAGCTTACATTAGGATGAAGTAGCCTAGGCCTTCCAATCTAGTTACTGTAGATTTCATCATCTCACCTTTCAATATTAGTTACCAACGAATGTAAAACCATGTTATGTTGAACATCGGTGTCATTTAATGATATGCACAGGTGTGATAGTTGTATGAATTAATCCCAATGCAAGCCTACTCATAAGACAAAAACAGCAGCTCTRATGCAATATTAGCTTCACAGTGAAACACCACTACTCTGGCTATCAATAATTGTTAAACTGTCAGCAAAATAGCTGATTTAGCTACAGTGCGTTCAGAAAGTACAGTATTCACACCCCTTAACTTTTTTTTACAATTTGTTGTGTTCGAGCATGCATTTAAAATTGATCAAATAGAAGAAAAAAATGGCACTGGCTACAAACGTCTCGCGCTCAGTGGAATGTGAATGCTTTATCACGTGATGCTGCGTTCGTACTGCATCCCAAACGGCAGTAACCTACTGGAAAAGTGTTACCTACTAAGGTAGGTGCCTTCGGGGGCAGGTAGGCAGCAGCCTTTGGATTGGTTAAATAATAACAGTATGCTACACCAACATTAGTTTCCATTCACAGAAAGTGTCAAAACAACTGCCCAGCACTGGGCGCAAACGCTACGACAGTTCACAATGCTCTAGCAAGCCGTGAGAATGCTTATTGGTATGAGGTTAGCTGGTTTGCCRAGCCTTCCCCAAACCATAGCCCTCTAGGTACGGTACTGCATTGTATAGCCTACAAACACCGCTTACAGATGCCCCCTGGCGGCGTTTATACAGTACATTTGAAATATTTATTCAACTGGTTCTGATGCAGGATTATTTTCTTCCTGTGGGTCATATTAAGATCCGACATCTGTTGATAAAACACAGGCAAATCATGTTTTTGACTGCACTGGGCCTTTAAAATGTATTCGTCCTACAAAATCAAATTATATTCCTCACATTTTGTTAAACATCATGATTATTTCATACAGTAGCCTCGAGAATCTACCTCAAGCTGTGTGTAGACACAGCGTACTGTGAGCTAATGCGTTATTGCGTGGCGTTGCAGACTCTTACGGAAAAACCACATGACTTTCACATTTAATCACGTGACCTTATGTGACGTTAATGTAATAACATGTAACACCATGTCAGAAAGCAGCATGTGTTAACATGAAACTACATTTGAGCACATGTGAAAACATGATATCATGTGAAATAAATGTGACAACATGAGGATGCAAAATTTTAACTTGATACAATGAAACTACGTGGCAACATTTCAACGTTTTTCACAAGTAGAACTGCAAATTTGATTTTTACGTGTGAACGTCTTTCACGTGAAAATGCTAACGGCAAATTCCACATGTGAATCTGCAATTCACATGAGGTGAAATCCAGTAGCAGTGCGTGGATAAAATCACTGGGGAAGCCAAGTCAGAAAAAATGCCATATTACAACTTGTTGTGATAATTGTGTTGTTTGCTCTCATGTGAAAATCCACATGTGAAACAATATGTGAAATATCATCACGTGAGCAGTGTTCCAAAACCACATGGTTTCACATGATTTCACATGTGAAATTTCGTCATCTTTTGCACATCTGAAATAATGTGCAAAAGATGACAACATTTTGCAGAGATGTTTTATCATGTGATTTTCCACGTGAGATCATATGTTTTTTCCATAAGGGGAGGACTGGACCTGCTATTGATTGCCGATCCTCTCCCTGGGGTGCATTGGGCAGAATGGTGGAGTTGAAGTTGAGGGTGAGGACAAGTTAAAGGAAGAGCAGGTTAAAGGAAGAAGCTCTGCTAGCCAACCTCATCAGCATAGAAAATATAATACTGAATATGGACATTGTTAGCTTGGTAGCCAAATTCAAAAACAGATCTGGCTATAACAGGCTAGGGAAAATGCTGGCAAAAAAACAACAACAGGGATGATGGCCACCATGAAAAAGTAAAAGAAATGTTGCAATGTTATTACGGTCAAGTGTTGGTTGACTGTTTACTTTGAACTTCTGTAATAGGAACAAGGAAGCACTTGGACCACAACGAGGTTAGTGGAGTTTTACTGTTGTTTGTTTTGACTTGTTCCTATGTCTGGGGGACAACCCATGTGGGACGTGACTCAGCGCTGTGTTTTTAATTGCACTTATCCTCGCTGTTAAACTTGAATCACTCGGGTGTGATGCTCTTTGTACTAATATATTATTTCCTCTCTGTCTAGGTGTTGGATGCAGCCTGCTGTGGATAAATATAAAATATTCGAAAACTCTCTTACGAGTTATAAAATAATAAGCATCCTAAATGACAAACATACGCTGCTAGCCTGCTACTATGGAACAACGGTGATGCTTTACATGGTTTAGCTGAACAATGGAGAATCACAGGGAGAGTACACACACACACAGATGGAAGCTCTTCATGCATTGACAAAGTCTTCCCCACAGTGACCGTACATATCCCAACCAGAAGCCATAGATTACAGGCAACATCCGCACCGAGGTAAAGGCTAGAGCTGCCGCTTTCAAGGAGCGTGACAATAATACGGACGCTTATAAAAAATCCCGCTATGCCCTCAGACAAACCATCAAACAGGCAAAGCGTCAATACAGGACTACTACACAGGCTCTGACGCTCGTCGGATGTAGCAGGGCTTAAAAATATTGCGGACTACAAAGGGAAACCCAGCCGCGAGCTGCCCAGTGACGCGAGCCTACCAGACGGGCTTGATGCCTTTCATACTCGTTTCGAGGCAAGCAACACTGAAGCATGCATGAGAGCACCAGCTGTTCCGGACGACTGTGTCATCATGCTCTCCGTAGCCGATGTGAGCAAAACCTTTAAACAGGTCAACATTCACAAGACTGCAGGGCCGATTACCAGGACGTGTACTCAGAGCATGCGAAGACCAACAAGCACGTGTCTTCACTGATTTTCAAACTCTCCCTGACCGAGTCTGTAATACCTACATGTTTCAAGCAGACCACCATAGTCCCTGTGCCCAAGAAAGCGAAGGTAATCTGCCTAAATGACTAGCACCCCGTAGCACTCACGTCGGTAGCCATGAAGTGCTTTGAAAGGCTGGTCATAGCTCACATCAACACCATCATCGCGGAAACCCTAGACCCACTCCAATTCGCATACTTCCCCAACAGATCCACAGATGACGCAATCTCAATCGCACGCCACACTGCCCTTTTCGACCTAGATAAAAGGAACACCTATGTGAGAATGCTCTTCATTGACTAAAACCAAGTGTTCAACGCCATAGTGCCCACAAAGCTAATCACTAAGCTAAGAACCCTTAACACCTTAACACCTCCCTCTGCAACTGGATCCTGGACTTCCTGATGGGCCGCCCCCAGGTGGTAAGRGTAGGCAATAACACATCTGCCTCGCTGATCCTCAACAAGGGGCCCCTCAGTGGTGCGTGCTTAGTCCCCTCCTGTACTCCCTGTTCACCCACTACTGTGTGGCCAAACACGACTCCAACACCATCATTAAGTTTGCTGACAACACAACGGTAGGCCTGATCACTGACAACGATGAGACAGCCTATAGGGAGGAAGTCAGAGACCTGGCAGTGTGGTGCCAGGACAACAACCTCTCCCTCAATGTGAGCAAGACAAAGGAGATGATCGTGGACTAAAGCAAAAGGGGGGCCGAACACCCCCCCATTCACATCAATTCCCAGTACATCACCTGGGTAAAGCTTCCTGGCATCCAGGATCTATATACTAAGCGGTGTCAGAGGAAGGCCCAAAACATTGTCAAAGACTCCAGTCACCCATGTCACTGTATATAGCCTCGTTATTGTTATTTTACAATGTTACTTTCTCTCTTTTTTTATTTAGTAAATATTTTCTTAACTCTATTCTTAAAACTGCGATGTTGGATAAGGGGTTGTATTTGACGCATTTTACAAATACAATTTGATTTGATTTGAATCCATTTTATCCTGCTCAATTATATAATTAAATATTTAAATATCTTTAATACTATGTGGATACACGCACTCTCACACACACACACACACACACACACACACACACACACACACACACACACACACCACCTGAGGAATGATCAGACACCCTTGCACCACCTGTTTGGTCCATTCCCCTGCTAGCTGATCAAGCCGGATGCTCTAACTCAAAGATGAACTATTTATTAATTTTGATATAACGAAAAAGGAAAAGCCTTACTGTTGCTAACAAACACATGAAGCTAGTGGCATATAGAGCATGTAGAGCACCCAACCATGTGAATACAAGACGTGAACGGCGAGGCTGAATGGTGTCCTCACTAATAGAAGACACGTCACACCTCGAGATTCCTGTGATCTTGTGGTGATGAGGGATGTGTTTGGGAGATGTAATTACTTTTGTCCACATCCATGCTGTCAGTGATTGCACTAAACAACAGAAGAAGTAAAGCAGGAAGAGGAGGAAGGGTCGTACCGTAGAATATGTAACAACCAGTGCGCCTTTATCAATACATCTGTCAACTCAGAGCACCTAAGGGGCGTATCCACAAAGCGTCTCAGAGTAGGAAAGCTGATCTATATAATTGTATTCATTATGATCTAAAAAAGGCGAATTTGATCCTAGATCAGCACTCTGAGACGCTTTGTGATTAATAATGGGCCCAGATCTAGAACAACGTTCAGAGACCGACATCCTGTTAGCTGGTGTTGTACGTTAAAACACACACTACTACATAAGCTACTCAGACCTGTGTTCAAATACTATCAGGTATTTCAATTACTTTTCAAAACATTTCAAACAAGTATTTTGAGGCTACTGTTGTGTACATGAGAAAGATTAAGCGGTAGCCATGGTTATTTTGACCTTAGGTATCTAATGGAGGCTTTCTGTTGTTGGTTCCATTTGTTGTCACCATAGCTGTCTAGACAATTATTGACCAGATGCTTTCAGTCATGCCAGGCTAGGTGGAAGGAACACAACAAGGAAAGAGAGCGATCGATCTAGGGTGGAGGTACATACAGTATTGGTTCATAGTGGTAGTGAGGGTGGGAGCGAGAGTGTTACTTTAAATAGCCGCTTTTAAAAGCTACTACCTTGGATGAGTAACGTTAGTGGCAATTAACTGAGCATGATTGGGTGGGTGGAAATGGGAGATGGTGCTCACTCAGCCATGGTTTTTCATCTCCGGATCTGCATGACATCAGAAACTATCAACTGCTGCTACCGCTACTGCTCTTACTTTAACRAGAGCGAAAGAGCGAGAGAARGAGAGGGAAAGAAAGAGAAAGGAAGTTAGAGGGAAAGAGAGAGAGAAAGAGGGCTAGAGGCTAAAGGAGGGCTTGTGTGGCTTTGGGAGTGAGTGATNCACACACACACACACACACACTATTGGCTCTATTGTTTATTCAGCTCAGGAAACTCTAGGATTGCTCTGTTCTCTCCTACTCATTATTTGCCACAGATGTAGGATCATAATTCTGCTCGAGCAGGAAAATAATCCTCCAGCAAAATAATCCACCAACAACAGGAAATGTGAATTATTATGTGGATTCTAATTTATGGAAATGTTTAAATGGAAATTACAAACTTCAGAAGCCTTATCAAACCTCAAATACACTCTAATTTTCAAATGTCCTGCATTGCAGGAAAGTTCTTCTGCAACACTGTGATCAATTTAAGGACCAACATCTGTATGCTATTCCCCCACTCTGTTATCTGGCTCTGAAGTGCTCTCTCTTCAGTCAAATCGACAAGTCATCTCAAATGTCATAATCCCGCTATTTGCATGTGTGAGCACATCCCTATCCATGCAAGAGTGGACCGGTGCGTGCGAGAATCCATTGATTGTCCACATGAGTCAGTCATAAACCAATTTAGGATCAGATCTCTCTCCAGTAGAGTGTGCTGTTTTGATGCTTGGAAGTGGCATGATTAAAGTGGCCATAGAGGTGTGATGTAACATGGAAAATGAAGGATTTGATTGAATGAGAAGCACTTTTGGTCTAGATGGCTTGCTTCCGGCAATGTATCAATGCTCCAGTTTAACACGTGTTCTGTAGGACTGTACAAGTTACGACATCAGTTGGGACAGAGAGGACGAGTCGGAAATGGGAAGCGCATAACCGGTAATGTCCCAGCTGTATACTAGTGGCGGTCGGTGCCGTTTACGATGAGGGAGGACAATTTTTTTTTTCAAGAGCATGGCCTGATTTCTATTACAGCATRTTGGATGACTGTCATTCATATTCCATTCGCCCAGTTCAATGTAACATCGATAGATTTAGGCTACTACATGATACTAACATTTTCCTATACCCATCATGAGGTTGCTAGAACCTAGCCTATGAATGAAGGTTTACAACAAAGGCGCACACAGGTCGAGATAATTTTTTTATATGACAGACAGTGTGCTTTCCTTTAAGAAATGTTTTTCAACAGAAGCGGCAGAATGAATACACCCCTAATCTTGCATCAACACAGTTCACTTTCATAGCAGCCACATTGTATTCCTTCTCACCTCTATGCACTCTCCTCCTCTCACCCTTTCCCTTAGTTTGTGGACTTCAATGAACAACACATCAGCTGTATGTGACCAGGCGAAAAAACCTTTCCAAGCCAAACCATGTCATAACCTCCACAAACAGCCTACATCGTTGTCCCCATATTAGCTAAAGTAATGTCCGAGTCAACATAGCTAATAGAACTAATGTGTTAGTAAACCCGCTATAGTCATGCAGTAACGTTACAGTGTATAGTCAGTAAGCAGTTACACCGGCGGGCCACGGTGGCAACAAATTAAATAAACCAAAAGCTTACCTTGACTTGGAAGAGTTCCAGTGTTGTGTTGGATTGTCATATATAATGACGCCTGAGGGGATGACTGCCGTTTTACGGGCTCCGGACCAACTGTGCTATTTTGTTTGTTTTTCCGCATTGTTTGTAACTGATTTTGTAAATAATGATGCTGCTACCGCCTCTTATGACAGAAAATAGCTTCTGGACATCAGAACAGAAATTACTCACCTCGAACTGGACAAATATTTTTTTCTTTTCATCATGCAGGAAACCCTAGACCTACTCTAATTTGCATACCGCCCCAACAGATCCACAGATGACACAATCTCAATCGCAATCCACACTGCCCTTTCCCACCTGGACAAAAGGAACACCTATGTGAGAAGGTTGTTTGTTGACTACAGCTCAGCATTCAACACCATAGTGCCCACAAAGCTCATGACTAAGCTAAGGACCCTGGGACTAAACACCTCCCTCTGCAACTGGATCCTGGACTTCCCGACGGGCCTCCCCCAGGTGGTAAAGGTAGCTAAAAACACATTTGCCACGCTGATCCTTAACAATTAGTCCCCTTCTGTACTCCCTGTTCACCCACAATTGTGTGGCCAAGCACGACTCCAACACCATCATTAAGTTTTCTGACGACACAACAGTGGTAGGCTTGGTCACAGATAACAATGAGACAGTCTATAGAGAGCAGGGCAGAGACCTGGCAGTGTGCTGCCAGGACAACAACCTCTCCCTCAAGACAAAGGAGCTGATTGTGGACTATAGGAAAAGGAGGGCCGAACAGGCCCCCGTTAACATTGACGGGGCTGAAGTGGAGCGGGTCGAGAGTTTCAAGTTCCTTGGTGTCCACATCACCAATAAACTATCATGGATGTTGCTTCAATGCTTCTTTAAATCCTGGCAAGACACAGGGACAACACTGAAAATGTACTGTATCTAAAGGCTACTTATAACTTGTGATGTTAGTGTTACACAGTGAGACTGTACCGTTACAGACGTGGGATCTTAATTTGAGCTAGGTTGCTACAGCAGGAAAATAATCTTGCAGCAATAGGAAATGTGAGTTATTATGCGGATTATAATTAGTGGACATTTTATTTGGGGTTGATCAATTTTTCTTCGGCGCAAATGAAGTCTGAAATGTAAAAGTAGAAATTACAAACTTTAGAAGCTTTGTAAAACTCAGATTCACTAAAAGTTAGCATTTCCTGCTTTGCAGGAAAAATCTCAGCAACAAAAGAGGGATCAAATTAAGATCATACATCTGTACTTCCGTCACTCTGGTCAAACATGGTGTGTTTAGCCTTGAGATGTATACTCTCTGCCACAATCTGTCATTATGCTTTTACGTCTTTTTTTTCCGGGCACAAAAGACTGTTCGTCCCTACAGCCAATTAATACAGTGAGCAATTCCACCCAGCTTTCAAACATTTTTATTATTCTATGTACTCTTAACTAATCACTCAACGGTACAGTAAAAGTAGGCAACAGTAGACATGTCAGAAGTGTAAGCTAAGCAATTGCTTGGGGTCAAAGAAAAGTTACCATTTGGAGAAAGAGAATATGCATGGAGAGACTGTCACGACAATGTGCTTAGTGTTTCCTCTTGACAATGATTGGAAATGCTAATTTCTAACATTTGAATAGATGCCCTATTAATTCATTTTGCTCTAGTTCAGTGTTTCATATATGGTGGATCAGACACGGTAAATAGACATGATGAAATGGGCTAAGATAGGCTCTCGGTCACGCTCAAGTACGAACACATAAAGTTATATCTCTCTATCTTTTTAGACTGTCATTTCTATCTTCCATACCTCTCAGAACACTGTACAAGAGGTTTCACAAGTTAATAAGAAGTAAATGGGCATCTGTGTAGTTTTGAGCCAGAATAGATAAGAATGCTACTGCATGTATTCAAATACTGCTGCTAGTCATTGAATTTGATCCAACATGGAACCTTCTGCGTCCCCATACATCCTTAGGTGACTGAATTATGGAAATCAAAGCTCTGTGGTTTCCTCATTAAATCCTTTCTTACATGAGCCCAGAACATGTTAGACTATGTATGCAACCAGCCCATGCACAGTCAGGAAGTATAACCGCAGACCTGATCAAGAATTAAACAGACCTCAGCTCCTAGAATATTGATAGCCATTTGCCTATGAATCATTCATCAGCTGTTTCCACTTCAACTTTGCACTCTCAAGAGAATAAGTATTGCCACTTTTCATTTACCTAAAATCTTTAGCTTTGTGTTTTCTGTTTTCTGTTTAATTGCAGACACTGCGTTGCTTTGACAGTTTTTTTCTTTTTTGCCGTGCTAATTCCCCACGAGGCAGTGCGTGGGCGGAGGTGTAAACACGCACATCAGCAGCGATGTGTGATGTGGCAAGGGTAGGGCTCAAAGCACACGCACACACACACAGAGACACACACATCCTGAGAGTTAACACCTTAACCACAAACAAGCAGCGCTTGACAAATAAAACCATTCCAAACCTTTTTAATTTAATGATGTTGATTATCATTTCTTCAACCAAGAATTTCAGTCATTGTCTTTTGAGTGTCTTGGTTTTTTGCCTTTGTAAACCTGTGTGTTTTATTCATGCCATTCATTCATTCATCCTCAAACTGCTTTTTATACCCTGATCCATTACAAATTTGGACAGTTACCAACCTTACACAAACTGGCTACGTCCCAAATTGCACCCTATTCCTTATATACACTGAACAAATATATACACGCAACATCTAAAGTGTTGGTCCCATGAGCTGAAATAAAAGACCCCCAACATTTATCATACACACAAAAAGTTTATTTCTCTCAAATGGTGCGCACAAATKTGTTTACATCCCTGTTAGGGAACATTTCCCCTTTGCCAAGATAATCCATCCACCTGACAGGTGTGGGATATCAAGAAGCTGATTAAACAGCATGATCATTACACAGGTGCACCTTGTGCTGGCGACAGTTTTTTCTCATAACACAATGCCACAGTCTCGGTTTTGAGGGAGCGTGCAATTGGCATACTGACTACAGGAATCTCCACCAGAGATGTTGCAAGAGAATTTAAGATTCATTTCTCTACCATATGCCGTATTCCATTGTAGTTTTAGAGAATTTGGAAGTAAGTCCAACCGGCCTCACAACCAGAGACCATGTGTAACCACGCCAGCCCAGGACCTCCACATCCGGCTTCTTCACCTGAGACCAGCCACCCGGACAGCTGATGAAACTGAGTTTGCACAACCTAAGAATTTCTACACAAACTGTCAGAAACCGTCTTAGGGAAGCTCAGCTGCGTGCTCGTCATCCTCAACAGGGTCTTGACCAAACTGCAGTTCAGTGTCATAACCAACTTTGGTGGGCAAATATTCACCTTCAATGGCCACTGACACGCTGGAGAGGTGTGCTCTTCACGGATGAATCCCGGATTCAACAGACAGCGTGTTTGGCGTTGTGTGGAAGAGAGGTTTGCTGGTAGCAGTGGGGTTATGGTAAGAGCAGGCATAAGCTACGGACAACGAACACAATTCCTGGAAGCTGAAAATGTCCCAGTTCTTCCATGGCCTGCATACTCACCAGATGAGTATGTTGGGGATGCTCTGGGTCGACGTGTACGACAGTGTTCCAGTTTGCGCCAATATCCAGCAACTTCACACAGCCATTGAAGAGGAGTGGTACAACATTCAACAGGTCACAGTCAACAGCCTGACCAACTCTATGCGAGTTACTGACTGATTTTCTGATATTTCTTTAAGATATCTGTGACCAACAGATATCAGGTATCAAGGTAAGACCCAGATGCGGACCGTGTCGAAGTAACAATGTTTTTTACAGCAAAAGGGCAAAGGTACAGGATGGCAGGCAGGCTCAGGGTCAGGTCAGGCAGAGTTCGGTAATCCAGAGGTGCGGTAAAGGTACAGGACAGCAGACAGGTTCAGGGGCAGGCAGAGTGGTCAGGTGGGGCGGGTACAGGGTCAGGACAGGCAAGGGTCAAAAACCCGGAGAATGAGAAAAGAGAGACTGGGGGAAAGCAGGCGCTGACACAAAAACGCTGGTTGACTTGACAAAGAAGACAAACTGGCAACAGACAAACAGAGAACACAGGTATAAATACACAGGGGATATTGTGGAAGATGGGCGACACCTGGAAGTGGGTGGAGACAATCACAAAGACAGGTGAAACAGATCAGGGTGTGACAACAGATGCATATCTGTATTCCCTGTCATGTGAAATCCATAGATTAGGGCCTAATGAATCTCAATTGACTGATTTTCTTATATGAACTGTAACTTGAAATTGTTGCATGTTGATTTTATATTTATGTTCAGTGGGTTCTAGTCAAAAGTAGTACACTATAGGGAGCCTTTTGGGACTCAGCCAGTGATACACTTGAGAGGGTTGAGGAAAGGACAGAGTATGGGATTACAGTGAGCTGTGACTGCATGCTATCGACCCTAAACCAGAGCTCTCAAAATAACTCCCAGAATTCCTGATTTAAATGGTGTAAAATGTCATTGGAATCCTACTCAATCACTGTGCACTGAGCTACAGGTGCAGAGATCAAAACTAATGTAACAGTCAGATGAACACATTATCAAGGCATTGGCGTTCCCTCTTTGAACTCTGCCCAGAGGCTACGGACAAACGCCCAGGCTTTAATTATACCCTGAAAGGGAGAGATCTGATGTGTTATGTCTATTATAATTATGCTTGTATGATTGTGTGTTGAATAGGTTCTCCCACCTAACACTCATTCACCTATACCTTATACTTGTTGGTGATCTTTCTCTTTCTTTCACTTTCTTTTTTTCTCTCTGTCTCGTAATATCTCCCTCTTCCCTGTCGAGATGAGCAGCCTCCTAGCTGCCTCCAGGGTGAGTTCTATTATGGCGTGGGATTGATGCTTCCTGACAGGGGAGACATGGACATTGAAAGGTGTCTCGGATCAGCTCCCTCCCATGTCGGCCCCACCCCACCCCACCTCTTATTTAAGGTAGTCACATCGCTGCACAGAACACCTCCCAGGCTGTCTCTTTTTGTGGAGCCTCTGTTACACAACGTCCTCTTCCTCTCTTCCTGGGTGGGAAGAGAAGACATTGGAGTTCCTCCATCTCCCACTGATTCAGTCCGGATGCTGTACCCAAACTAGGCCATTTCCTTATTTGAGTGTATAAATATAACTCAGAAAGAGGTAGTGTAGAGTTGAAAAAAAACATATTTTAAATTTTTAATTCTCCTCTCTCTCCATCTTGGTCGAAATCCCTTTGACACAAAATAGGAAAGAGAATCTGACTCATTTTCCGTATTGTGGCCTGTGCTCTGTTCACAGGTTAGCGTTTCTCATCGTGAACATTATTCTGGAGGCAGTACTGCAGAGTGGTCTCTAGCTGGCACAGCCCCAAAGTCATAAAATCAGATTTTTTGTTTCCCACCTCTCACCCCTAGCACTCTCGATCCATGCTGTAGACAGCACTGTATGCCCACAACAAATGTATTCTTTAGCAACAGTAAGAAATTGAGAATCTCGGAGTCCAATGTATCGTTCAGTTCAATTCAGTTCATTTATTTGGCCTTTTACAGAACTGTGGCTCGTATACAAGAAAACGGAGGTAAACACACCATATGCCATTGTCTAGCTTGAACAACCAACTCAAAGGTATGAGTCTAATGTAGATTAATTGTACTATTATGCGTCTCTCCCCACCCCCACCCCAAACTCAGTCATTAATTATTAATGTTAGCTCATTAACGGTGCCCTTGATGGAAATGGTGACCTTTTGCACCACATAAAGACTTTTGGTGCCAAGTCCAACACGGCAAGTTGGAATATCTGAGTTATATTTCATATTTAGGCATCATCGCACTCGCTAGCTGTGTATAATTTAATTTCAAAGTCCCTCAACATTTAACTTGGGTCTCAGCAGTGCAACTACTTGCTGCTTTAAAGAAAGTTAAACAACATTAATTTGAGTTCAACGCTCAATAGGAAAAAATACGCTGAGGCATGCCGGGGGGTTTGATTAGTGGTTGCCTAGCAACAGTCTGTTGACTTGTCAGTCAGAAGAGGATCCCGTAACGCTACCACGCCTGCATGGCAGCCCGGCATTTAAAAAGCAGAAAACATGCAGCCAGGTAATAAATCTATCTGTGACAGTAGAACTGAAGTCTATATTTAGTCCTTGTCAGAGAGATGGATTCTGGGGCGTTCCATTCTGTTATTTCTGTTATTTCTATTCTCTCAGCCAATTTCTCAAAACTGGATTCATATTAGATCAATATCCATCCACACATAGCATACACTATATACTATCTTTGCATCTTACGAASTTCATTCGTTAGGAGAGGTTTAGCCTCTGTCGTAGGCTTTTACCTCACCTTCGTAAGCAACGCCTGGGAGCAAAGGCTAGCTTTGACTGTGAGAAGTTAAATACAATGAATCTGTTTTAATCTATGTCTTTCTAGCCCTTCAATATACAGGTGTATGATCTTAATTTGATCACCYTGTTGTTGCAGAAAATGCAGGAAATGCAAACTTGTAGTGTATTTAATGTTTAAAAAGGCTTCTAAAGTTTGTAATTTCCACTTAAAAATGTCAGACTTGATTTGTCCTTACAAAGAATGTATGACCCCAACAAAAATGTTGATTAATATATAATTCACACAATAATTTATATTTCCTGTTGCGGCAGGAATATTTTCCTGCTGTGAGAACTGCTCAAATTAAGATCCTACATCTGTAGATAGATTGAATAATCGATATCCATCCATACACAGCAACCACTCCCTTACAGAAAAACCATATACATTTCACGTGTTTGTGATCACATGATCTCACGGGATGACATATGATCACTTGTGATCTTATGTGAAGTTAATGTGATAACGTGACAATAAGTAAAAGCAACATGTGATTCCATGAAACTAAACATGTGAAAACATGATCTCATGTGAAATAAATGTGACAACATGGGGATGCAGAATTTCATGAAACCATGAAACTACAAATCTGACCTTGTGTGAAACGCTGAGTGCTAATATTGTAGATGTACTACAAAAATGATGGGATATTAGTCCTTGCCCGCAACAGGTAACCCTCATTGACTCTTGTCTTAATCCACATCCTCGTTCAAGGCATAGGCCTAATGGTTCAGTTCTAGACAATCTTGTATCTATTCCAATTGAAGCCAACCCCATGGTATTTTCTAACATGGCATGTTCGTATTACAGATGCCGTTTGATCTGAAATCCCGCAGCTGCGGCCTTGGGCTGATTCATGTAAATGCCAGAAGTTTGATTTGGAAAATGGATTTTATTGTAACTCTGGCTTCTCAAACCAACGCAGACATTCTGGTTATAACTGAATCTTGGTTAAAGAAGTCTATTCTGGACTCTGGTGTGTCTGACTGTTTTTAGATCTGGCAGAGTTTGGTAGAGGAGGGGGTTTCGTCATATACTGTTCATGATAAGCAACTTAAATATTTCTGTATCTATTACCACCTTTGTCCCTAAGCATTTTTATCGTCTACTCCTAAATGTGGGCCTTGGTAATAATGCCCATCTGAACTTAGTGGGAATTTATCGCTCTCCCTCGGCCTCTCATGTGCTCTGAGCAAATTGTCTGACCTGCTGTTTAACTAAATCTGAATTATTAATGGTGGGTGATCTTAATCTGGATTGGTTGAAGAAAGTATCTGATAGACTAAAAGAAAGATATTTTACTGAGCTAAATCTAACTCAGCTGATAACTAAACCAACTCGCCCCAACTTTAAAGACCCTGAAAAATCTACTATTTTAGATTGTATTCTAACAAATGCCCCTTAGATGTTTACAGCCAATGGRATATTTGCTAATGAGTTCAGTGACCATTGTTCCGTTGCCTGCATAAGAGATGTTACGATACAAAATCTTTCTCATGCATTATTACAAAGATACATTTACGAATTGAATGAGCAAAATGTTTTGTCTGAGCTGGGGTTGAGTGACTGGTGGGTTGTGTCAAGTATCACTGACTAGGATCAGGCCCTTAATTGTTTTAATTCCCTGTTTAACTCTGTTGCAGATAAACATGCGCCATGCAAAAGGTTATGGATAAAAGACAGATATAATCCTTGGTTCACACAGAGAAATTACAGGAAACTTGGGCTAAGGCTAGACTGACTGATTCTACGTCTGATTCACAGTTCTTCAGACATTTGAGAAATATATGTCTATCTCTGGTTAGAAAAGCAAAATCAACATATTTCTTAAATTGTGTATCGAGAGTGGTAGTAATCCAGCCAACTTCTGGAAAGTGGTAAAATCTTTGAAACAAAACTCCACCCCCTCGTAGCCCCAGCAGGTTTTGACAGCCTCTGGTCCCATACCAGATAAAAAAAATTGTGGTGCTTTTAATAACCATTTTGCTTCCCGCCTGTTTGAAAGGATAGTCTCTGAAAATTAATCTCATTCAACTTTCAGTCAACCCCGAACAGATTCTTGAGAATGATGCACTGACAGACTCATACTTGAGTCATACACCATTTGATGTTGTAACGCTCGTCTGTGGTGGTAGAAGGATCGGACCAAAGCGCAGCGTGGTAAGTGTTCATGTCTTTAATATMAATCCAAAAACTGAACACAGGAACAAAAACAATAAACGAAGATCAAACGAAACAGTACCATGTGGCGACAAACACTGACACGGAAACAAACACCCACAAACCAAAAGTGAAACCCAGGCTACCTAAGTATGATTCTCAATCAAGGACAACGATTGACAGCTGCCTCTGATTGAGAATCATACCAGGCCGAACACAAAACCCCAACATAGAAAAAGACACATAGACTGCCCACCCCAACTCACGCCCTGACCATACTAAATAAAGACAAAACAAAGGAACTAAAGGTCAGAACGTGACAGATGTCTAGGATGTACTAAGTGCTTTGCTAAAGTGCTTTGCTAAAATCCATGGGGGCTGATTCACTCGATCCCTTCTTTCTTCACCTCTCTACCCCACTTATTGAAGAACCATTTACCTATATTTTTAACATGACAATTGTTTCTGGTGTTATCCCAAAGATATGGAAAGTGGCACATGTCCTCCCCAACATTAAGGAGGAGATCCTTCTGCTTTGATGACTACTGTCCAATTTCCAAATGATCTTGCATTTCCAAAGTTTAAGAATCCCTGGCCAACTCACATCTAAGAGCATTTTTTACTTCTCACTCTGTTTTTAATGGGCACTAATCCGGTTTTAGACCTGGACATAACACTGTTTCAGCGGCTACGCTTGTTTTAGATGATGTGTTAACATTGCTTAAGATAATAAGTATCATTGTGCTGCCTTATTTATAATCCTTTCCAAGGCCTTCGACAATGTTGACCATCACATTCTCATTCAAAGGTTGACTGATATAGGCCTGGATCTGGCTTCTTGTAAGAGGATTGAGAATGATCTGTCAGACAGGACACAATGTGTCATTTCTGATGGTGTTAAGTCTAGTTTCCTGGCTATTACTATTTCTAGGAATAATATYGGTCTATCTGTTAAAACTTGTAATATTCATCTGTATACATACAATACTGTTATGTATGTCATTGACCCAACTGTAGATCAGGCATTGTTAGAACTGCAATCTGACTTTGTTGCCTTACAAAAAGCCCTAGTTGGTTTCATTTTTGTTTCAGATGATCTACGTATTTATTCATGCTTCTCCCATCGATCGGGTTCCCACCAATAAATATCTAGGCATTTGGAGTGACAAGGATTTCACTTTGAAAAGATACTGATGAGCTAGTTAAAAGGCTAATATTTAAAGTGGGCTTATTTTTTAGAAATACTGTAGATCTTGCTTTTTCCTAAACAGCAGTAGGCAGATTATACAGTCAACTTTCCTGCCAATTCTTGACTATGGTGACACCATTTACCAGAATGCAGCAGCCACTACTCTTAAACCTATGGATGCCGCCTACCGTAGCGCCCTTCACTTTATCACAGGTGATGGTTTTAGTACTCATCACATAGATCACTTCACTATTCCCTTTTTGTTTACAAAGCTCTACTACACAAGCTTCTGACTTACCTAACTTTGTTGTTGAAGTATATAAATATGAGTTACCAAACTCGTTAACAGGGTTGGTTTGAGCTTCCTCGGGTCTCCACCGAATTAGGTAAATACAAATGTATTTTTAATGCACCTCCCTGCTCGAACAATTTACAAAAATCATTACAATTGGATGTTCTGGTGCTGCTCGGGCAATTTAAAGTGTAAGGACTGACACTGGGAGACGAGAAGCAAGTACAGGGAGTAAACATTTAATGGATAACAGACAAGAAACAAAGAAGGACAGCGTCTGGACAGGGGAAAGCATAACAACATCAATGCTGACACAGGGAACAAACTGAGGAACAGACAGATATAGAAGGGGCAATCAACAAAGTGAAGGAGTCCAGGTGAGTCCAATATTGCGCTGATTCGCGTAATGATGGTGACAAGGGGTGCATAATGATGGGCAGCCTGGCGCCCTCGAGCGCCAGGGAGAGGGAGCGGAAGCAGGCGTGACAGTACCCCCCCCTTTAGGGGCGCCACCCGGCATCCCTTCTGGGCAAGCCTGACGGGCCAGCCGAGACATAGGAGTCAGACGAGCCGGCTGAGGCGTGGTATCCCGACGAGCCGGTTGAGGCATGACGTGGGGTGGAAGCCTGCCGAGCCAACCGAGGCAAGGAAACCTCCCGAGCCAGCAAAGGCGTGGAAGCCTGACGAGCCAGCTGAGGCACCCCTGGTTCCTTCGGCAGCGGCCCCAGACCCGACTTCACCAACCAAACAAACAAACAAAACTCACTGATGCTTCAAATTGTGGTGTCAGCATTCTGTAAGATCCGACACTGGGAAATGAGAAGCAAGTACAGGGAGTGAACATTTAATGGATAACAGACAAGAAACAAACAAGGACAGTGTCTGGACAGGGGGAAACATAACGACATCAATGCTCAAATGGGGAACAAACTGAGGAACAGACAGATATAGAGGGGGAAATCAACAAATTGAAAGAGTCCAGGTGAGTCCAATATTGCACTGATGCACATAATAATGGTGACAGGTGTGCGTAATGATGGGCAGCCTAGCGCCCTCGAGCGTCCGGGGGGGGGGGGGGGCAGTGGGAGCAGGCGTGACATAAAGAGTTGATTGAGAACCTAGTAGGAGGAATTGAACTGTTTTTCTTAAATGTTGTTCTGTATTTAGATGTTATTTTACATTGATTGTTGTTTGTAATTGTAATTGATTATTCTGTTACTGTGATCAGGGCACCCTTGATAATGAGACCCTGGTTTCAATGGGTTTTGCTTTCAATGGGCTTTCCTAAATAAATAAAGAATACAATTATTATTATAATTTTTTGTTAAAATCCACATGTGAAACTTAATGTGAAATATTATCATGTGAAGTGTTCCAAAAACACATAGTTTCACATGTGGAATTTCAGACAGTATCTTGTGTTTGTTGGGAGCTGGTTTTGAATGTAAGAAGCTAGCTTTGACCGGGCAGCGTGTAGCCTAGCAGGTAAGAGCATTGGGCCAGTTACCAAAAGGTTGTTGGTTCGAATCCCTGAGCCGACTTGGTAAAAAAAAACTGCCAATGTGCCCTTGAGCAAGGCACGTAACCCTAATTGCTACTTTAAGTCTTTCTGGATGAGAGTATCTTTCCTAATGACCCCAACAAAAATGAAAAGTTTCACATGATGAATCTGGGAGGCTTGTCAGTGGGATTCAGTTTGTCTTATCATCTGATGACATGACTTAGTATAGAGAGTGGCTGAGTTTGAGCTTCATAATTATTGGATCCCTTCCAGTCTACAAGGAGACATACCAGCTATAATGTCTGTTTCTTATCTCAGTGTACACACGTCTGGATCTGTCCCATTAGAGATGGCTTACTGGCGGAAGCGCAAACAAACACTCATTAAATTCACCTAATTGCACTGTATCGACAACTTATCTATAAATTTGTTTTGTTTATGGTCAGTTTTGTTTATGGTTTATGTTTATGGTCAGTTTTGTTTTGTTTATGGTCAGTTTTTTCTCTCTCAAATGCTCAACTTTTCTCATGCCAAGGAAGTCACAGAGAATCACTCAGTGTTGAAATTATCTTGTTTCTAAGTCGTAACCGAGGAGGTGGATCAGCAGTGTGGGAGGTGAGATGTGAGTTTATCTGAGTTTTATTTAATCTATTTATAGAATCTGTCGGAAATACCTCCCACTGACTACACCATAGTTTAATTCCCTTCTTATTACTTACCTTCAAGAAGATTGTCTAGACCTCTTTACATACAGTACATTCGGAAACTATTCAGAAGGCTTGACTTTTTCAGCATTTTGTTACATTACAGCATTATTCTAAAATGTATTAAATTGTTTTTTTGACTCATCAATCTACACACCATAACCCATAATGACAAAGCAAAAAAAAAAATWATGTTCGCAAATGTATAAAAAGTTTGCTCAGGTGCATCCTGTTTCCATTGATCATCTTTGAGATGAGTCCACCTGTGGGTAAATTCAGTTGATTGGACATGATTTGGAAAGACACACACCTGTCTAGATAAGGCCCCACAGTTGACAGTGCATGTCAGAGCAAAAACCAAGCCGGGAGGTCGAAGGAATTGTTCGTAGAGCTCCGAGACTCTTCCAAGAGCTGTCCACGCCGGCCAAACTGAGCAATCGGGTGAGAAGGGCCTTGGTCAGGGAGGTGACRAAGAACCCGATGGTCACTCTGAAAGAGCTCCAGAGTTCTTCAGAGTTCCTCTGTGGAGATGGGAGAACCTTCCAGAAGGACAACCATCTTTGCAGCACTCCACCAATGGTAGAGGCCTTTATGGTAGAGTGACCAGACGGAAGCCACTCCTCAGTAAAAGGCACATGACCGCCAGCTTGGAGTTTGCCAAAAGTCCCATAAAGACTCTCAGACAATGAGAAACAAGATTCTCTAGTCTGAAGAAACTTAGACTGAACTCTTTGGCCTGAATGCCAAGTGTCACATCTGGAGGAAACCTGGCACCATCCCTACAGTGAAGCATGGTGGTGGCAGCATCATGCTGTGGGGATGTTTTTCACCGGCAGGTACTGGGAGACTAGTCAGGGTTGAGGAAAGATGAACGGAGCAAAGCACAGAGAGATCCTTGATGAAAACCTGCTCCAGAGCGCTCAGGACCTCAGACTGGGGTGAATGTCCACTTTCCAGCAGGACAACAACTCTAAGCACACAGCCAAGACAACGCAGGAGTGGCTTTGGGACAAGTCTCTGTATGTCCTTGAGTGGCCCTGCCAGAGCACGGACTTGAACCCGATCTAACATCTCTGGAGAGACCTGAAAATAGCTGTGCAGTGACGCTCCCCATTCAACCTGACAGAGCTTGAGAGGATCTGCAGAGAAAAATGGGAGAAACTCCCCAAATACAAGTGTGCCAAGCTTGTAGCGTCATACACAAGAAGACTCGAGGCTGTAATCACTGCCAAAGGTTCTTTAACAAAGGACTGAGTAAAGAGTCTGAATACTTATGTAACTGTAAAATGTCTTCTTTTTTTTTTCTTTTTTTTTTGTAAACATTTCTACAAACCTGTTTTTGCTTTGTCATTATGGGGTATTGTGTGTAGATTGATGAGGAAATCATAAAAAATATAAAAAATAATGTAGAATACGGCTGTAACAGAACAAAATGTGGAAAAAGTTGAGGGGTCTCAATACGTTCCGAATGCACTGTATATTCCACATCCTTTTTACTGAAGTTAGTGTAACATTTTGACATGACAACAAACCTCTAAATGTGTCTAGAATTGATTACTATATTAAGTAGGTTCTTAATTGACAATAATAGGGAGGAAAGGAGGTTCAATGTTATGGTAGAGTACCCTCACGTGTGTGGTGCATGCAKCTCTAGGCTGTGACAGAGTGATAACTTTCAATTAGAATTTCAATGCTAGAGAAGATAGAGAGATGTATGTTGTCGATGAGGATCACTGGTCTCTTTGTGGATCACCAGTCTGAATCACCATGCAGAGCCAAATAGATAGTGTTCTCCAGGGAATCCTCTGAGCAGCCACATCTAATCACATCCCCTTACTAGACGCCCCACATCCTCCCTGACAGCTGCCCACAGACACATACCCCACCCTGGAGACCATCTCTTCCTTATCCCCCTGGTTCCCCAAGGTCTACTCTGTCTCTACTGGAAGCATCCTCTAAATCGAAAAAACAACAACACATTGATTGGAGATGTCTTCTCATTTGCTTAACCGTAATGAAGTCTCATTGACAGGACATTGGCTAACACTGGCCATTGACTCTAGTGGATCTATCCTTACATCCTTTTCTTGTCTCCTCCAAGCCAACTTAGGATAGGGTTTACCAGTCTGGCAATTTAGCCTCATTAATGGCTGTTCATTAAAATGCAATTGCTGAGGTGTTTTGATCTGTTTTTGTTTTCCAGATCTAACGAGCACAATTAAAATGTAGTCAGTGAATCAATAGACATTGTCTCTATGGACCTCCGAGGGGTTTTTGCCAAAAATACTAATTAGTGTCAGATTTCCATAGTATATTTATTTAGCGTTTTTTCCCCCACACCCAGACCATCTAGGTGAGCTCTAACGAGGCTTGTCTGGGCTTGGAGGAGGGGAGGAGGAGGAGGAGAGGAAGAGGAGGTGCAGGTGGTAACTCTCTAATTACCTATCCGGTGGATGACTACATTTCCCATGATTCCTGGCACTCTGACAAGGTGAGTGGGCGGATGGGATGGCTCGTCAGTGGTAAATGACAATGTTAATGAATCATTTCCTCATCAAGATAATCCATTGGGGAGGAAGAATCCGTTAACGCCACTTCTAGTTCTTATAACAGTGTACATTTGTGTCCAACACAGATTTGTACATTACGATCTAACAGTAGTTTCAATCAAAAGACAATGGTTGATATAACTGTAACCATAGATATCCTATAATTCACTTGAACGTGTTCTCAATGTTATTCTATGACTGTAACATAATAAGGCTGAACCCTGATTCTAATACAAATTTAATATGAAGCAACAATAGAGCTATACATTGTTGTATAAATTCAGTGTATATTGACCAACGTAATATCACGTGTTCATAGTCTTTGGATGCCAAGCACCAGATCATCATGATCCAATAGCGGGTTCATCATCTATTGCTTGTGATTGAACTTGGGCCAACTTTTGCTTTCCCACAACAATGTCTTGCTGCAACCTGGTCTTAGAGCATTTCGTATTATTCTGTATGTAAATCCGACACACTCCATTTAGTATGATATGTTACGTTTCGTATGGTATGCGTTCATTTGTGGATGTCCATCATCCATCTTGTATGATATGAACATGAATTCAAATTCGTATGATTTGTTACGAATTCGCAAAATGTACGATAGGTTACGAATTTGCGAAATGTATGATATATTACTAATTCCAATTTGTTGTGGCTGATGTTAGCTAGGTTGCTAATGCTAATGTTAGCTAGTTGACTAACATTAGCTAGGGGGTAGGGTTAGGGGTTAAGGTTAGGAGTTAGGTTAAAGGGTTAAGGTTAGGGTTAGGGTTAGGGGAAGGGTTTGCTAAAAGGGTTAAGGTTAGGGTTAGACTAACATGCTAAGTAGTTGAAAAGCTGCTACGTTTGTGTTATGCTACCACCCCAACCAACCACCCTTCTTTCTTTTTTGCCTTAAGTAACCTTCTGTCTTATGTAATCATACCAAACRTAACTTAACATACTAACGTCTATGCTCAATGACGTACAATGGAGTAAGCTGGGCCATAGGGATAAAGCTGCATCATCTGTTCCTCTGTCCTTTGTGTCTGTGTGTATCCATTGACTCAGTCCAGCAGCACCTCTCTCTACCCTTCCGTCCCCCAGCTCTCCCATGACTCTCCTCTCTCCTTGTAAACAGTGTTGTCGTTTAGAAACAGTTGGGAGGCGCAGAGAGGGGGGGATCTTCATTGGCAGTGGTTTGTGTGGAGGTAGAGGGGTCCCATCTGTTCGTTGTCCCCCTGGGAGGGGTGTTGGGTTGGCCCTCCACCCCCAACACCCCCCACGCTCCCCATCCCCCCACCAGACGACTCCCTTCGACCCAGGGAGAGGATAATGAGGAGTGGGAGAAAGGGCGAGAGCGGATCCCCGGGCAGGATGCGTGTCTGAGCTCCCATCTCGCCCCTCATTTCGCCCCTCACCCCTGTCAGATTGACTACAGGGCCTCAGCTGGCCCAATGTGATCAGAGGAACCCCCAAGGCAGCAACTAATTGGACAAGCCCAACATTGACATATGTCCTATTGGCTATGCTGGTGCGATGGCTATGGGCATTATGCTTTTCATGGTCATCGTTGATATGATATACATGTATAAGACATGATGTTGTTCTGTCATCATGCAGGTCTTGTAGCTATCATCGTATCTGCATACAGAGGTATACCTGGCAGTTGTTGCTCTGGTTTTTACTCAGAAGGATTTGAAGCCAACAGAGCAAATTCGCTGCTCCTGCAGCTTTTACCCGTCATAATCAAAGATATAGTCACAATGGGGATTACAATGTGATACACAGAGATAAACAATTTGCAAAGAGTGAACACACATTACTAGCAAAGCTCAAAGACCCTGTACACTGCTCCTGTTTGGGTATATGCTCAACTGCCATCTATTTGAATGGTTATTAAATATTACACCATTATTACACCACATTACACCAATATTACAGCTGGCCATACATGATGATATACTGTATCTAATTTTTTTTTTATGATTTAAAAATATATATATAATCATTTTCAATGATGCCTTTCCCTTTCCCCCATGATGGCATAACAAATGGATGGATCCCTATGAATTTCTGACAGAGGATTTTAAGTCATGTTTTGACCCCACAGCGGAAGGCAGGATGAATCAGATACATGAGGTCAAGTTTACTTTGAGCGTTGGGCTATAAATGAGATCATTTTTACTCCATTATAGAGAATCAATCAATAGTGTCTCTRCCAGGAGAATGGCCTGGTCTGGAAGGGGCGGGCGTCAGAGTAAACATTGCCTGACACCATCTCACATCGCAGGGATGACGAAGAATTACATGATTTGTGTTCTTATGCCTCTACAGGATGACCCGTTTCGTTACCTCTCACCTCCTCTCTCTCTCTCACTCATCCTGTGGAAGCCTGACAAATGTGTTGTCTGTGGAAGATTTAGTGTTTGTTTAGTATTTTATCCCCATTAGCTAAACCAGCAGGTACACTTCCGGGGGTCCACACAAAACATGACATAATACAGAACATTAATAGACAAGAACAGTTCAAGGACGCAACTACACACATTTTAAATGAGAACAATAGAACCCCAAAAAAGTCCCACTGACATCTTAGATTAAAAGTGCTGATCTCGGATCAGATCCTCCCTGTCCAAGATAAACTGATCTTAGATCAGCGCTCCTACTCAGACGCTTTATGAACACTGCTACTCTCAACTATTACAGCACGCTACTTACGTTTGGATTATCTTCGCATCTTGCTGTACCCCTCAGCATCTTGTATAGTATAACGGTGCTGTATACTAGTCAACTGGGTGGTGGTTTGACACACACATGACCGCTAGGCTGGCTACAGCCTCGACAACTTCACAGCTCAACCGCATGAGCAGATGTTCCACTGAGAGACCATCTTACAGTCCCTCCGTTGACTGACAGCTCTGGCATCTCACTCTCTGTTGGTCGGAATATGACACACATACACACACACACACACACACACAGATGCACACGCACACACACACACACATTGTTGTGTGGCCTTATGGGGTGGCGGACAGACAAAGAGACAGCGTTTCCTCCGCCGTCTGTAAATGAGTTTCCTCGACCCCGCCTGCTGAACACAATCTGCTGATATTTACATGTGTGAATGAATAATGAGTTTCCTCCTGGTGCCAGGGCTCTCTCACACACCTCTCTTCTCTCTTGGTCTGGATCCCAAATGGCACCATATTCCCTACATAGTGCACTACTTTTGACAATGGGTCCATAGGGCCCTGGTCAAAAGTAACGCACCGTGTAGGGGATAGGGCGTCTTTTGGGATGTATCCTTACTCTGTCACCCTTTCTCTCCCCCTCTCTCTACCCCTTTGTCTCATACACACTCAGCATTTGATCTCATTTTCTAGCTCTGTGGGTGAAATGATGCCCATCCCGTCTCTCTTCTCTTCCTCTCTCTTTCTAGTYTATCAATCTTTATCTTTTCCTGTTTTGCCACCATTCTTTGTCACCAATGTGTACAAAATTGATTTAGATATCTTGCCTTGTCTTATCTCTCCCTCAACCAGCCAACATCTGACTATACCAACTGACGCTGTYCTCAGAACAGTCCCATGTAGACACGTTGAAATTACAGCAGTGGGCCATCATGCCTCTACTGGGTCTAGGGTCAGATCATTATAGGAATATTTGTTTATAGTCAATTGGCTGGCTTGACTCTTGCACTGTATGGTTTGATTAGAGAGAGGACATTACAAAGATAGCCCATACAGAAAGACCTGAAGTCTACATGATTCCATATGTGTTATTTCATAGTTTTGAYGTCTTCACTATTCAAGTAAAAATTAAGAAAAACTCTGGAATGAGTAGGTGTGTCCAAACTTTTGACTGGTACTGTATATAAAATCTATTTTGGCTCTAAGTGGTTCATTAATTATGCAAGTGCCTCTGAGAAGTGTAATTAAAAATAAAATAAAAACAGTGCAGGTGTTCAGTTTGAATTAATTTACACTTTCATTCAATTTTTCACCCCCCTCTGTTTCTTTTATCTATTTTTCTCTCTCTGTATCCCTCTGTTTGTTTCTCTCTCTTGTTTCTCTTTCTCTCTCTTACTATCTCCCTCATTCATGGAGAGGCAGGGGAGCGGGCCATACCTCCATACCTACAGTCAGAGGTCATTGTGGGCCAGACAGTGGGAGGAGGATTTGAGTCACTCCCGTCCCCCACCTGGTTGTTACGTACCTCAAGTAATGTCTGGCTGTTTGATGTCTCTGACGGTGGAACCTGAACACAACACCCCGTGGTTCGTCCACGCTCTAATCAGGGGCCCACCACGGAGCTCTCCCACAGACCTGCATCCTGTCACCTAGAAGCGGATTAAAGGTTATGCCAGGTAACTCCATGCTCCGCAAATTACTCACAACTATTCCCTGACCTGAATATACCACTTTGTGCAAACACTCAAATGAAATTGACCCTAATTTCAACCTTTTATACAGAGACGGTTACTCATATCTCAAGATACCACTTTTGGCAAACAGCCATTCGCAAAAAATACATCTTGAAAATAATATGTTATGTGGTTGCTTAGGCTGTTCTACCGTCAAGTAAAGTGAAAAATGCAAATTAGCATCATTTCATTCTTTGATACGGAGATTGTTACTATATCTCAGAAGGTGAATCCACCTTAACCAGGACCACTGTTATGAAATGTGACATACATCTTATACTCTGTGCTGACATGTCCATTCATTCTCTGGCTCTGACAGGTGAATGAATTAGAACTCACTGACCCCTGAAAAACTAGAGCAAGGACAACACCAGGAGTCAGTCCACTCAGATAGCCAGCCAAGTCCTTTCCTCCCACTCTCTCAGCCTGGTAATGTGGCCTCCTGCCTGACCCATAGAAATAGAATAAATAGAATAGAATAGTTCTGTGGGTTGAACTCATAGGCTTTTAGTCCAGGAAGGCTAGACAAGGTGGAGGGATACATGCTTCAAATCCATGCTGTGGTGACTAAAAGGATCAGATGGAGATTCAATACAAAAACAGGCTACGAGCGTAGGATTCAGCACCATTGAAGCGGACAGTTTAGCACCACATGGTAATGGACAGCGACCTTCCCACATAAATTGCAACTGAAGCAAAATAGACCCCTTCATTGTTTCTTTGAATCTGCACCACACAAGCCAATAGGATTTTGTTTGTGGATTTTGCTCTAAAATCCTCTTGCGATACTAGAGTGCCAAAACACAGCTCTCATATACAGTACCAATCAAACGTCTGCCTGTCCTCCCACATCCGCTTGTATTCATTGTGTAAAATCTCATTAGATTGTAATGAGTGAAAAGTCACATTCCACCAGAGAATATATGGTTGGGCTCCTCACTCGGGATCTGGGCGTAGATGTGAAACATTTCATTCCCATTTATTTTATAGGACAAAGAAATAGTGAGGAATCGGTGCTGGATARTTAAAAAAGACACAATGACCCACACTCTGTTGTGGTCCTATTTTCACACTCATCTATCTCTCACGCATTTTCAGAGACAACCCAGAGAGTTCCCTGTGATGTCAGTCTAAAACTAATAATGAAGTATTGTACACCCTTACTTTGCCTCATCAACTCAGCAAACAAAATGTATCCTTTGCAAACAGCCATTCACAAAAAAAAACACAGCACCACCGTAGGGTGGTTCTGCAGTGGTTCTATCTAGCCTAACAATTACTTTTCTCTCAGAGAGAGTGAGGTAATGTGTTCTGCGAAATGTTGAAAAAAAGATGTCCTGCCCTGAGAATACCCACCTACAGATGAAAGAGCTTCTCGCGCTCTTTAATTCTCTCTCAGAGTGAGGGAGGGGTGTGAAGACAGATAAATTGAAGGTGAGGTGTTAAAGCCCTAGTCTGCTCTAGCTGGCGGGCGACCGGCTGTTTCCCAAATGGCACCCTATTCCCTTTACAGTGCTCTACTTTCGACTAGGGCCCACAGGGCCTTAGTCACAAGTAGTGCACTATACAGTATATGGAATAGAGTGCCATTTGGAAAGCATCTCAGATGACTGACACCAGATGAGATATCCTCGCAGTCGCCAGTGCCATCGTCGTGGCGACTCTCCTGTCCCCACGGAGACGAGGGGTTTAATTCACAGTGCCCTCCCTAGAGTAGGGGGTTATCAGATCTGACGACCATGAGGCACCTCAACTCAAATCTCTCTGTGCTCACAGTGGGAGAGTGTCTTAAATGGAGATATACACTGAGTGTACAAAACATTAGGAGTTGCGCCCCCCTTTTCCCTCAGAACAGCCTCAATTAGTCGGGGCATGGACTACAAGGTTTCGAAAGCATTCCACAGGAATGCTGGCCCATGTTGACAATGCTTCCCACAGTTGTGTCAAGTTGGCTGGATGTCCTTTGTGTGGTGGACCATTCTTGATAACACAGGAAACTGTTGAGCATGAAAAACCTAGCAGTGTTGCAGTTCTTAACACATTCAAACACATACTACCATACCCCGTCCCAAGGCACAAATCTTTTGTCTTGCCCATTCACACTCTGAATGGCACACATACACAATCCATGTCTCAATTGTCTCAAGGCTTAAAAATCCTTCTTTAACCTGTCTCCTCTCCTTCATCTACACTGATTGAAGTGGATTTAACAGGTGACATCAATATCTATAAGGGATCATAGCTTTCACCTGGATTCACCTGGTCAGTCTATGTCATGGAAAGAGCAGGTATTCCTAATGTGTTGTACACTCAGTGTATATGCTCCGGCACAGTTTCCATTGACTTAAACCAATTACTGACAGTCTGACTCACTATATAGTGTTTAACGTGATTTTTGAATGAATAGCTCATCTCTGTACCCCACACATACAATTATCTGTAATGGCCCTCAGTCTAGCAGTGAATTTCAAACACAGATTCAACCACAAAGACCAGGAAGGTTTTTCAATGGCTTGCAAAGAAGGACACCTATTGGAAGATGGGTAAGAAAAATAAACAGTTCATTGAATATCGCTTTGAGCATGGTGAAATGATTAATTACACTTTGGATAGTGTATCAATACAACAAGGTCACTGCCAAGATACAGGCGTCTTTCCTAACTCAGTTGCCGGAGAGGAAACAGTTACAGAGTTTAATGGCTGTGATTGGAGAAAACTGAGGATTGATCAACAGTATTGTAGTTACTCCACAATATTAATTGATAGAGTGAAAAAAGGAGGCCTGTACAGAATAAAAACATTACAAATCATGCTTCTCGTTTGCAACGAGGCACTAAAGAAGTATATTTGCAAAAAAGGTGGCAAAACAGTTCACTTTTTGTCCTGAATAGAAAGTATTATGTTTGAGCCGTATCCAATAAGACACCTTACTGAGTATCACTCTTCATATTTTCAAACATTGTGGTGGCTGCATCATGTTATGGGTATGCTTGTCATTGTTAAGGACTGGGGAGTTTTTCAGGGTTAAAAAGAAACGGAATGTAGCTAAGCACAGGCAAAATCCTAGAGGGAAAAACCGGTGCAGTCTGCTATTAATTCATCTTTCAGCAGGACAACAACCTAAAACACAAATTTACACTGGAGTCGCTTACCTAGAAGACAGTGAATGGTCCTGAGTGGCCGAGTAACAGTTTTGACTAAATCTGCTTGAAAATCTATGGCAAGACTTGAAAATGGTGGTGTAGCAATGTGACAGAGCTTGAAGAATTATGAAAAGAATAATGGGAAAATATTGTACAATCCAGGTGTGCAAAGGTCTTAGAGACTTACCCAGAAAGACTCACAGCTGTAATTGTTGACAAAGGTGATTCTAACATGTATTGGCTCATGTGTGTGAATACTTATGTAAATAAGATATTTCTGTATTTCATTTTCAATAAATTAGGCCCTCCAATTTAACACACTGAACTCTATCTGAGAAGTAGTTGGTGAATCAGGCGAGGCAGTCATTTGAGAAACCAAGGCTATTGAGTCTGCCAATAAGAATACAGTGATTGACAGAGTCGAAAGCCTTGGCCAGGTCGATGAAGACGGCTGCACAGTACTGTCTTTTATCGATGGCGGTTATGATATCGTTTAGGACCTTGAGTGTGGCTAAGGTGCACCCATGACCAGATTGCATAGCGAAGAAGGTACGGTGGGATTCAAAATGGTCGGTGATCTGTTTGTTAACTTGGCTTTCGAAGACTTTAGAAAGGCAGGGCAGGATGGATACAGGTCTGTAACAGTTTGGGTCCAGAGTGTCTCCCCTTTTGAAGTGGGGGATGACAGCTTTCCAATCTTAAGGGATCTCAGACGATACGAAGGAGAGGTTGAACAGGCTAGTAATAGGGGTTGCAACAATTGCGACGGAAAATGTTTAGGTAGACGTCAGAGATGAGAAATCACAGCATTTATGAAGTATTGCTTTGGGGGGAGAGAAGTATCTCACTCACATCACTCTCTGACACTGGTTTATAAAAGATGACTGAATTTTGCCAAGAGATTGAGACCTCAATTCCTCTGATTTATTTACACCTGATCTGTACTTCCCTTTAGAACAGATTGAGCAAAGACAGGTGTACCCACATCAATTGCATCTGTAACAAATGGCTGCTTTCTTCACCGGGGTTCCTATCAGTAAACACAAAACGTTCTGGATTGATGTGATGGTAGACATGACCAATGACTAGACTAGAAACAGCTTATTTTTCTTGATTGAATAAAGTCACACGGAGCTCTTATTTAAAAGCAAAGGTCCCTTCAACACAACTGTATAGCGGAAAGTGTTTTCCGCTTTGTACCGTTTCTATATTTCAGTAAAATGCTACCTCCGATATTATGTACTGTTGAACTGCGAATGTTGCCCACACACAAAACAACTGTGGATGACTTGATATAAGTGTGTCTCTGACCTCACCGACCGAAATGTCGGCTTGTACAGGTGAAGAGCTTCTCTCCACTTCTTGGCGGCAAATGGATTTGTGTGTGTCTGTGTGTGTGTGTGCGTGTGTGCATGGGTATGTGTTTGAGTGTGTGTGCGCGCATGAGCGTGTCCACATGTTTTTGTGTGTGCGTGTGTCTGGAAAATACTTGGAGATAAGTGTGTGAATCCTACAGTATGCTATTGCTAATGTCTGCGAGGACGTGACATGTGGGGGCAGCTGACAGCTGGATAATGAGCACATAGTTCAGTCCCAAACCAGGAACAGAGAGAGAGAGGGATACTTGTTGGAGACGGATAGAGATATGAATGTGAAAGTGATAATTCAATAATTCAGAGGCAAGGCTCGTCATTGAACCCTTTTCACAGAGAACYTTTTGAAAATAATACATACACCAACACCTCTCCTTCACCTCAAGCTTCACCATGCAGACCCCTGGCAAGGCATCTCACCCACTTCTCACATAGAACTACTAACAAGGCCTACTGTGACTCTGGGAATGACTAGGATCTCAGCAGCCAATCAGAATCCAAGGACACACACATGCAAGGAAGCACACACGGAAACATGCACACCACACTCATATACACCCACCCCCCCACACATACACACACAAACCTACCTACACACACACACACATCACAAACACAAACCCTCATAAAACACACAGAGGCTCTTAGTTCCCCAACACGCTTCCATCCACGCTCCATTGTTGAGCAGTCAGACAGACAGGGCCCAGAGGGAGGTGCTGATGAAAGGGCTGCGGCATGTGGATTCCCCTCCAGAAAGCTGTCACTCAGCTGGCCCCTAGAGAGCCATGGGGTTCCTGGGGTGGGGCGGCGATCTGTGGAGCAGGAGGAGGGGGGTCGAGGGGCTATGCAGAATGTATGGTAGAGAGCAGGGAAAGAACTTTGTTGATCTCAACCCCCAATCTCACTCGCTCTTATCTCAATCTCTAGCTCTGGCTGTGGTTTCTCTTTCTCCTTCCTACTTTCTATCTCTATCTGTGACGGGATTCAGTAGTTGGAGGCAGGTTTCCTGGCCACGCCCATATATTGATTAGAGATCGATAAGCGAGTCGGATAAATATAGTTATTTATAGAGCTGGAAGTAGGAATATTGAATATGAAAGAGCAAGACAGAGGGAGTGGTAGATAGGCAGATAGGAGGGAGACATGGAGGCTGGGAATAAGAGAGAAATACAGTGCATTCGGAAAGTATTCAGACCCCTTGACTTTTTACACATTTTGTTACGTTACAGACTTATTCTAAAATGGATTTTTWWAAATCCTCAGCACATCTACACACAATACCACATAATGACAAAGTGAAAACAGGTTTTTAGACATTTTTGCAAATGTATTTAAAAACAAAACAGAAATACCTTATTTACAGAAGTATTCAGAGCCTTTGCTATGAGACTCAAAATTGAGCTCAGGTGCATCCTGTCTCCATTGATCATCCTTGAGATGTTTCTACAACTTGATTGGAGTCCACCTGTGCTAAATTTTATTGATTAGACATGATTTGGAAAGGCACACAMCTGTCCATATAAGGTCCCACAGTTAACAGTGCATGTCAGAGCAAAAACCAAGCCATGAGGTCGAAGGAATTGTCCGTAGAGGTCCGAGACAGGATTGTGTCGAGGCACAGATCTGGGGAAGGGTACCAAAACATTTCTGCAGCATTGAAGGTCCCCAAGAACACAGTGGCCTCCATCATTCTTAAATGGAAGAAGTTTGGAACCACCAAAACTCTTCCTAGAGCTGGCCACCCGGCCAAACTGAGCAATCAGGGGAGAAGGGCCTTGGTCAGGGAGGTGACCAAGAACCCAATGGTCACACTGACAGAGCTCTAGATTTCCTCTGTGGAGATGGGAGAACCTTCCAGAAGAACAACCATCTCTGAAGCACTCCCCCAATCAGGCCTTTATGGTAGACTGACCAGACGGAAGCAACTCCTCAGTAAAAGGCACATGACAGCCCACTTGGAGACTCTCAAACCATGAGAAACAAGATTCTGTKGTTTGATGAAACCAAGATTGAACTCTTTGACCTGAATGCCAAGCGTCACTTCTGGAGAAAACCTGGAACCATCCCTACAGTGAAGCATGGTGGTGGCAGCATCATGCTGTGGGGGTGTTTTTCAGCGGCAGGGATTGGGAGACTAGTCAGGACTGAGGCAAACATGAACAGAGCAAAGTGCAGACAGATCCTTGATGACAACCTGGTCCAGAGTGCCCATGACCTCAGACTGGGGCGAATGTTCACCTTCCAACAGGAC
Organism: Salvelinus sp. IW2-2015; assembly: GCF_002910315.2. NCBI lineage: Eukaryota > Metazoa > Chordata > Actinopteri > Salmoniformes > Salmonidae > Salvelinus > Salvelinus sp. IW2-2015. The sequence goes on along the minus strand of NC_036857.1, from coordinate 38,900,510 downwards.
AACGACCCTAAGCATACAGCCAAGACAATGCAGGAGTGGCTTCGGGACAAGTCTATGAATGTCCTTGAATGGCCCAGCCAGAGCCCAGACTTGAACCCGATCTAACATCTCTGGAGAGAACTGAAAATATCTGTGCAGCAACGCTCCCCATCCAACCTGACAGAGCTTGAGAGGATCTGCAGAGAAGAATGTTAGAAATTCCCCAAATACAGGTGTGCCAAGCTTGTAGTGTCATACCCAAGAAGACTCAAGGCTGTAATTGCTGCCRAAAGTACTGAGTAAAGGGTATGAATGCTTATGTAAATGTATTATTTCWGTTTTTTATTTTTAATATATTAGTAACAATTTCTAAAAACGMATTTAGCTTTGTCATTATGTATTGTGTGTAGATTGATGAGGGGAAAAAACTTTTCATCAATTTTAGAATAAGGCTGTAACATATCAAAATGTGGAAAAAGTCAAGGGGTCTGAAYACTTTCCGAAGGCACTGTATGCCTTTCACCATTTAACCACAYCAAAGACGGAGCCAGATGTCTTACAGTATGTGTACATTTGAAGCATCTGTTTACAATTTATTCTCACCACCAAATATGGTGATGAGCGGAAGTCCACTGGCGGGAAGTGGGAGAAGATGGAGCTAGATGAAACATTCCCCAAATTTTCTCGKCAATGAAACATTCAATATCAATACAGTTTTCTGTTCCCAAAACTATTTAGTGTTAAGAACAGAGTGCACTAAGTTTTGGAGACGTAACCCTTTCTAAAAGTAAAAAACAAAAATGCATTGTTTAGAAGGAGTGCAAAGGCATAGTGAGTTATTGCACAYGTGCACTTCACCGAGTAGGCGTTTCCTAACTGAAATATGYAAAYACATGCTAGAATACGCCAACAGGACATTGCTAGCTTGCGCTTGTCTGTGCCCCCCTCCTTGCTTGTTCTGCCCTCTATGCTWAATTTGCTCCCATTTGAAACAATGCATCTTGGGTTAGTTGTAAAAATCTTTGATACAACTGTTTAACCATTTAACCCTATTACTGTACAGTCTACCAGGTTGAAGAAAAAGTCTGTAAAATTTGGGCATATGTGAATACAGTTTGTTTTTTTTATAAATAAATTGAACAGCTGTTGTATTGTTGTAAAAAGATTCAAATGTCATAATAAAAGTCTGATCTACACATTCTTATCCTCATGGACTTTTCAGTAAACAACAAAGATAATATAAAACACTTTGGCTACACATCAGGCTGGCGTGATAGAAAGGCAACTGTGCTTCTCTCTGAGCATGTGTGTGGTTTGATGCTATTGTCTCATCTTACGAAGCAGGGTGTGGCTCTAGTTGATTGTATACTCTAGCTGTGTGAGGCTGTGTGTGGCTTTGTGTGGTTGTACTACTAGGATACGACACCCTGAGGCTCTGTTGAGTGTGTGTGTGTGTGCGTCTGTGTGTGTGTGCCTGTGTGTGCGTGCATGCGTGTGCTGTTAAGATATGACACTGAGCTCTGTCTCTCTTTCTCTCTCTGAGGACCCATTCATCATTAGTCCCTCCATGCTGCCATCAGAGCTGGTAAAGCAGAGCGCGGCCAGCGCCGAGTCCACCGACTAAAGGGAATTGTGTGAAATATACCCAGTAGGATCGTTGGGTGTCCAGGAAGGCCAACGCGGCCCCGCCCAGCTCCATCGCATCCCCAGCGCATCCTCCTGGGGCACCGTTGCCTGGCAACGTGGGCTGATTGGGTTAGCAGGGTTAAGAGGGGGTCTGACAGAGGGCTGGAGAAATCAGATCACTCACATTGATCATCCTTTCTCTGTGCTCTGCTGAGGCCCGGGGCTGCGGCCGCACAATCAAAGCCCCTGGCTTTGTGTCTATCTGGGAGGGAGGAGGGAGGAAGAGCCTGGGGGGGGGGGAAGAGGGTTATTACACATGTAGGGGAGGAGGAGGAAGACGAGCCAGGCTTTGTGAGGCTTTGGCCAGCAACCTCATCCTGATGTCCTTACAGTACAGTATTCCCTGCAGACTGTCTGGAACCACGCCTCCTCAGTGTCCCATTGACTTCCGATGAAATGTTTATTGAACCATAGTGAGGGAGAAATGGCAGGAGGAGCAGGGTTGGGTTGGTGGGTCAGAGGCAGAGTCTGTGATGTCTGTAAAAGGTCCCTGGCTGTCCCTGGCTGCCCCTGCGGTGGCCACATGAGATGTGGGGGGATCAGTTTGAGGTCATTAGCTCTAATCCGGCACGACAGGCATTAAAAGGTTCCGCTTGCGTCCCGCTGGGGGGTTTGTGGTGGTATTCCAGGTGCCTCCGCGAGGCACGGCCAGGCTGGGGCGCCACCTCGCACCCCCACCCCCTCTTGGCAGACCAGAGGGCACAGAGACAGACAGCGACCTAGCCTGGATCCACCTCTGATTAGTATCACCACACATGAATTTCACATGTGATTTTATGTGATAACATGAAACTACACATGTGAAAACATTTGAAAACATGAGCTCATGTGAAATAAATGTGACAAATTTCAACATGTGATACCATGAAACTACACGTGACAACATTTGAATGTTTTTGACATAAGAAATCGCAAATTCAATTTTAACATATGAATGTTTTTGACATATGAAAATTAAATTCCAAATGTGAGTTATTTTTGTTGTTGTTGTTGCTAATTTCACATCTAAATCTGCAATTCACATGAGGTGAAAACATGTTATTCTCCTCACGTGAAAAGGTGGTGTTAACAAGTTTGGGGTCACTTAGAAATGTCCTTGTTTTTGAAAGAAAAGCACATTTTTTGTCCATTAAAATAACATCAAATTGATCATAAATACAGTGTAGACATTGTTAACATTGACTATTGACTATTGTAGCTGGAAACGGCAGATTTTTTATGGAATATCTACATAGGCGTACAGAGGCCAATTTTCAGCAACCATCACTCCTGTGTTCCAATGGCAAGTTGTGTTAGCATCCCGGAAGGCCAGCATCCCGGAGTAGCCTCTTCACTGTTGACGTTGAGACTGGTGTTTTGTGGGTTTAATGAAGCTGCCAGTTGAGGACTTGTGAGGCCTCTGTTTCTCAAACTAGAYACTCTAATGTACTTGTCCTCTTGCTCAGTTGTGCACCGGGGCCTCCCACTCCTTTATCTATTCTGGTTAGAGCCAGTTTGCGCTGTTCTTTGAAGGGAGTAGTACACAGCGTTGTACGAGATCTTCAGTTTCTTGGCAATTTCTCCCATGGAATAGCTTTAATTTCTCAGAACAAGAATAGACTGACAAGTTTCAGAAGAAAGTTCTTTGTTTCTGGCCACTTTGAGCGTGTAATCAAACCCACAAACGCTAATGCTCCAGATACTCAACTAGTCTAAAGAAGGACAGTTTTATTGCTTCTTTAATCAGAACAACGGTTTTCAGCTGTGCTAACATAATTGCAAAAGGGTTTTCTAATGATCAATTAGCCTTTTAAAATTATAAACTTGGATTAGCTAACACACCATTCCATTGGAACACAGGAGTGAGGATTGCTGATAATGGGCCTATGTAGATATTCCATTAAAAATCTGCCGTTTCCAGCTACAATAGTCATTTACAATATTAACAGTGTCTACACTGTATATGATCACTGATCAAAGTGACTCCAAACTTTTGAAGGTAGTGTACGAACTCTAAATTGGGAACAATTGACCTCACATGTGGCTCTTTTGTTTTCACATGTGAACCTTTCAGCTCAACATGTGGAAACAGCTATTTTAATTGTAAAAATTTAATTTCACATGTTACATTTTTTTGTAAGGGAAGTAATGGAATGACATGGGGGTTTTAAGGTAAGTGGTACGCTATTCAGCTAAAATAGTGTAAAAATAATGAATCGGTGACAACATGATTACATTTGGTGTCCTCTGAGCTTTCTGCTGGACCACCAACTCTGCAGCATTCTCAGAAGTCCCCTACACACTCATTACCTATAATACGTCTCTGCACTTAGCAAAAGAGTGCCATCTGCACTGTTATCTACTCAATCTGACTATTCTCGCATCATTGATTTCATTATTTCAACAATTTGGGGGGTTTTCTGTATAGTTTAATGTTGGTGAGGCATATTATTCTGTTTTCATGTTACTCCTGAATCACTATGATAAATATAATATTTGTTCTTGAGTGTATTATACAAAGCTGAGATTTACTGTCAACTCCAAAGTGTATGAATACAGGTGAAATCAGTCATTGACACAGATATGGTGGCGTGGCAGGAAGATTGGGTTGCCGTGAACCAAGAGGTTGAGGTTCAATAATAATTACTGTATAAATACATATACACAATGTAATCGTGTGTGTCAAAATGTGTTTAATACGTAAGTTGAAAACACTGTGAGTATTTTGTGACCTTCCAGGGACATCCTAACAACTCATTTTTGTTTCCCAGGCATCACCTGTKAAATCTCACGTGAAATCTATGCACATGTGAGCATTTGAATCCACATCTGAAAGGTTATGTGATCAAATGGGAAAATCCACATGTGAAATATCCGCACGTGGAACTTTTCCAATGCCACGTTTTCACATGACATCCCATGTGAGATTTCTCATGTGAAATAAAATATGACATGTGCAAAACATGTTGAAATTTCACATGTGAAATCATGTGTTTTTTTCAATAAGGGCACCACAGTGGAACACACTCAGGCACCGTAAAGCCACTCCACTGAGAACTTAGTCAACCATATAGATAAATCTCACCCAGAACACAGGTGTAGGAACAAAACTAAAAAAGGTTCTCAGTGAAACCAAACAAAGTCAGAGCGACATAGTATGTGCTTTATTACAGCACTTGATTCCTATGATATTTCTAACAAATTGTGTTCATTCCACACAAATGATGTGGTGTCCATTGCATAGTCACTTGCACTTCTAAGATGGGCATGATAGTCTATCTTCTGTTGTCTTTGTTACCATGGGGACTGAGGAGCTGGGTGTTCTTGTATCTATTGTGGGACTGGACCCATGACAAAGCTCAAACCCACAAGCAGCCTGTTAAGAGGCTGCCTGCCTGGGTTTAATGTGTGTGTGGTGGGTCGAGTGTTTAAAATACAAATGTACAGATAAGTAAATATGTCTGACCCATCCGTAACCTCACACTAAGGTAGGGAGCAACATAAAATGATTGATTAGTGTTGTGCACAGTAATATTGACTGCTTTTGGATGGAGAGACACCACGGTAGCTATAGACACTTGTTGGATTGACTATGTAGTACACCATGTGTTTGAATATACATGTGTGTGTATTGTATGTAACCTTTAGGTCTAGTGTTTTGCATGTTGAGTTTATTTTTTAGATTTTTCCGCATTTTCTCACTTCATTCCTCACTTCATTTTGCTCCTCAATTTATGCACCTTGGTTGGAGAGTTTGAGAGTAAGGTAGCGGCCTTGTTCCTTTACCTTTCCTATCAGGGTAAAGAACGTGCCATTGAGAATTGGTGGTCTGATATATACTGTAGGCTTGTTATAGACGCCATCATGGCCCTAGCTCTTCATCTGTGACGTCCTAGTCGGATGTTGGGTGCAGCAGGACAGCAGGTGGGTGGTACTGGTCGGGAGATCCCTCCCACGTCTGTCTCTCCGCTGGCGCCRTCCCAAGAGGGTCTGGGGGTATCGACACCCCGCCAAGTGAAGAGTCAGGGTTTCACAGTATTCGCGCCAAAGAGCAATTTGGTGTTCTCGGATTCTTTGAAGGGCAGAGACAGCAGTCTGGGTTTTCACCCTCAGATCCATGATTCCTATGGGTAGTGTATTTCTTAGTATCTTGATGTTCATTTATTGTTGACTTATAAGACTATTCACAGTATTTATTGAGGTTATTTGTCTAGTAAGACATTTATGGACAGCAAGGACATCTGTGGTTTATACTGTGCTTTTAGCAGTACAAAATTGACTGTATTTTTAGAAGACTGTAGTTATGGACACTTGGTTCCTTAAATATCCATTTGTTGTTGTTTTTGTTTGTTGATTGTTTCAGATGATTATTTAGAGTACCCCTATTTAATTATGTGATACCCTTTAGGTGCCTAGATACCTGAAAAACTGTATTCTCTTGTCCTTTGTCCTAGTCTTCTCTCCCTCCGTCCTCCTTTCTGTGATTTCTCTTTAGGCATTTTTGGTGTGATGTACTCGTGAGAAAGTACACGTATTGGATGGATGCACAATAATGTGTGGAGCAGGACTAAAATGAGCTAACAATTATTGTGTATTGTTGTATAACAATGGTACTTTACAGTGGTACTGTTCTAGCATCCTTACCTATGAGCTGAGGAGGACTTATAATGTTATGGGTTTAAAAGATTAGACGAAATTGTGTTGTTTACAAAAATTTATTCATACAAATTTCACAACACCGTTTTTTTTTTTTAAACATTTATAGACTTAACCCTTGTGGATCGCCATTTTTTTTCTCTCATTATAATAGTACTCTCTAATATCAATTTTCTACACAATAAATATATATATATATATTCTACGTTTAATCTTCACGTTTAGTAAGGCTGTTGGCGCTTTCAAAATGATACACATTATGGAAAGAGGGTAATCATGATGCTTGCAACTATCTACCACAAATCTCTAAGTCTAAGTGCTCGAAAAAATAAAATAAAATCGTCCAAAGAAATGATTGTGAGCAAGAGTGCTCGGAGACTACACCTAATGGCACTAAAGATCCAATCAAATGTCTGTGCAACACAAAAACAACAACCAAATGGTGAAATGTAAGCTGATGATTTGCAGCATTGTAGGGCTACTAAATAGCCATCTGTGATTCGTGGCGATTTTAAAGTCGAAGCAAGGCACCACAGCCGCAAGCTGCATTCTGCGTCACAAAGCCTGGAGGGGAATGCAGAATTAAAGAAAGATTGATTTCATACACACAGGCACAGATCGAAGAACTTTGCCCTACTGCTAAGTGTCACAAAGCTCAAACCTAACCTACAGTGTCTGTAGAATCTGCCTGGTGCACTAGCGGAGTTAGATCTCCTTGCAATTTAGGGAAGTGTGAATATGATGTCTTGGGGCCAGGAAATGGAAGTATACTGTACGGATTCTGAAGCTACTATTTTTCATGGTGTCGAAAAATGGGATGGCTAATACAGAAGTAGTGAACCCAATCATGCCTCTAGTGGGAAGAAGTGTCGCTTGTTCCGTCTATCTGTCACTGATGGGTACAAGTGAGATGATAGGCCAAGTTCTTCTAATGAGGTGTGGAAACCTTTGTCTGGTAAATTCCTTTCACTGCCAAAAATCACCCTGTTTTCTCTCGAATCGATTGGTCTTGGACTCTCCTTCTTTCTGTGTCCCTCTTTCTCTTTGTTCTCCTCTCTCGCACCCACTATCCTCATTCCGCTCTCTTCCTCCCCCCCCCCCTCGTACTTGGGTCTATTTAGCACTGAACAGGTTTTCTCTGCTTCTCATCTTGTGATCACTTGCATCAAGAAAAAAGAGGCAAGAAAACTGAGAAGCTAGTTTGGAATTGGTGGTGCTCAGAATAGTACAGGCACGGTGAAGTACGTTTAAGGCTTTGTCCAACTGTTGATTAGGTAGGAGTTTGACTGTGCTGTGCTTGGGCTGCCAGGATAGGTAAGGATTATTCAAAACAACAATCATTCAAGCATTGTTTTTTGGCATATAATACATTGGAATGTAACAGAATCTCGTCTCAAGTCCCATTGAGAAGAGACTAAAAAGAAAACATGACGCGACACTTTCTAAAAGCTTCTCCCCTGCAGTACATTCATCTGAGCTTTCCCATACAGAGGACAGGGGTGAGACGTTCAATCAAACACTTTGTGCAGTAATGTTGGGGAGAGAACAAAAACAAAACAACATCCAGAAAAAAACACATATGTATATACGTCAACCAGTGAGCAAAGAAAACCATCCAATTGCAGTAGTTTGCACAGATTTGGTGGCTAGTGCAATTACTTTAATCATGCGATCTAGCTTTACATTGGTTCACATGACAAGATAGGGGAAAGCACAGTAGACCAGGAAGGTGCAACACGTTTTCAAACTGCCTCTGAAATGTTCCTCGTGAAAAATAAAAAAATACATTGAAATTAAGTGAAGCCACATAAAAAGTACAATGTCAGTGGAAATGGTCTCAATTTTCTTATTGGACTTTCTTTTTGAGTCCGATGACCATTCAGGTTATTCTATGTTCATGATGCTTCTTATGTGGCGAGAAGAGACAAATGGAAAACCTTTAACAGCATTCCAGGTTTTCAAGAGCTTTTCAAACACATGTATACCACTACAGAGGAACACAAGATAGATACTTTGCACAAAGTTCAAAAGTGTAAGCTCATTTTCTTTAACACTGAAGAAGAAGAACAGGAAGGAAAGTAAAAGCTCAAAAGCACTCTGGTCCTCATCTTACGAGGGTCATGAAGATCATAGGGGTCATTCTAACAAGTATTCCACTTTAGTATTTGAATTACTGCCATATATAAGGATTCTAGAGCCTGTTGGGTCATGTCTGTTTTGGCCTTAAATAAATAATTTATTTATAATACTGTTTAGCAGTMACATTATTATCCTACAGCCTCCAATAGGATATTTGTGGGGAATTTTAAAGGATTTACAGTACACATTCAATGTGTAAAACATATCTATGCATCTATATTCACGTTCATATGTATATGCAGTATAGGTGTGAATATAGATACAGTTGTACAGTTCCTCTAGAGAGACAGGAACACAAATGAGAAAAGAAGAAGATTGGGTTATATTTAGTATCTGGAGTGTAAGATCACAGGGTAAGGTGAGAAAAAGAGGGAGGGACAAGAGACATCCCTCAAGACAAGGCCTCGGGAAAGAGCCTGGAACTCACCGGAAATTCGGGAGAGAACTGTTTCAGCCAGTCTCCCAAAATAGCCTCAAACTCATCCCCATCCGGTAGGGCATCAAAGTCTATGTCTTGTAGAATATGGTGAAAACCTAAGTCTTCAGGGCTGTTGTAAATAAAGACACTAAGCTCTTAATTTCAGTTGCCACAAAGTAACATTCAATACATTGATTGTCTTTTAAACTATTTATTTCCGTCGTATTCATATCTAGATTTAAATGTTTAAAAGACAGGGTAAAGAGCATATTGATCATGTGCACATCATTTCATCTTCTTTTCTATGTAGGTCTAAAAATAAATAAATATARGCTATATTTAGGTTGAACAAAAGGATTGGTCCACAAAGTAGATCTGTGCGTTCTCAAGTGCTTAAGTACAAAAGAAAAACAATATTATTATCAAAATATTAATTTTAATGGCTTTACTTCATACATAAATACATGTTTAAAGAACACAAGAGCGATCCACCGATTGTTCCGTTTTCTCAAAATGACTTGATCTGGGCTGTACACACATGGTAGTTTGGTTTAGCAACGCTACAAATACGCTAGCCGGCGTCCTTTGCTTCTATATCTCTGTCTATACCTTTTCCCAAGGACTGCCGCCAGGTATTTCTTGACTGCCATTTGCTTTCGGTAGCGGCTGTAGCTGTCTGTGAAGATCCCATCCGAGTGTCGCTTTGACAGAGGCTCAGAGTCGTCTTCCATGGTGCTCCCTCCACTAAGAAAGGGGGAGAGCAGGATAGTTTTCACTGTTAGGAGACGCCTACCCTGCCTCGGAATGTAGCCCATAGACTGCACTGCACAGCTCTAAATTTTATATTTTGTCATCTCTTCAACTTTTAAATCAATCATCCCAAATTGATTTTTATTTCGATATCATCATGGTTAGGCTGGCTGGTCGAGGATGTAGGGAATAATTGAAGCCTACATTTATCTTCAACCCTTGGGACTAACCCCCTACCACCATCAATTATTAATAATGAAAATGAAATGTATTCATCCACGTGGATCCTGGGCTTTGCTACTTAAAGGGACAATATCAGCACTGAGATCCACCGATTCGATCTAAATCATGCCGCACCCGGATTTGCGCTGTCGAAGATTTGATCAAGTGAACCTACTCTGTGCCTGAAGGCGTCAAATTCAAGTCGGAAGAACACACACATAGACACACGGGACAATTTGACGAAACATAGAATGAATAGTGAGTATTCGGAAAATCTGAGTTAGAAGAAAAACGAACACCAAAAAAATAACTAAGATCACAAAATAAGAGACGACAATCAAGAGGTGTCCTTACCCTACACGCTTTGCCATCAGAGAATGGAGATATTTTCTTGCTGATAACTGACCCAGCGCTTTCCTGTAGGCTTTATTAAACATTCCGTCTGCATGCCTTTCCGTTCTGGGATGATAAAACGCCAAACAATAAATGATCACACGTAAGTGGCAACATACTGTATTTAGCCTAGCAAATCCAACGCGTCATTTGGTCTGCTTTCCAAAATGTGAGCTGAAATAGTGGACAATGCTATTCTGGTGAATTGTATGACTTTGGAAATGGCCGGTTCATATTAAAAGTGTCTCGTTCTGTTTTAGTTCGCTTACTAAATATAGGCTTCTAACTTGATTCTATAGCCTACAGAGCTTCCCGATTAGCTTCGTTTGAATACCAGGCTACCAACCATAGTCTATCTTGCTGCAATGAAAATGTGGGAAGTTTGTTATTTGAAAGGATAATTTTTTCCCCTAGGTATTTCCATCATACGATTAAATAACAAAATGTGATTATTGACGGTACAGTACATTAACTAACATAAAACATATAACATAGATGAACATAAATACGAGCCCGATAATGAAATGTCTAGCATGAATGTCAACGACATAAAAAAAATAATAGGTTGAGTGTAGTTACAATGATAATCACCTTTTCTCCGGTGGGTAGTAAAAAGTGTACACGTCGTCCGCCACAGATGGGGGACTTCTTATAGCAATTTGATCACTGTCAAAAGCCAAGTCCGGTAACGAATTTCCATCCTCGTCATAAACCTCATTTTCAAGTCTGAAATCGGAAATGCATTTGAATATTATATGCTTTTTGATATAGGATTAATCATGTATAATCATGATTAAACCAATTTTGAAAATAAACACCGAAATAAATTACTTGCATTTAAGATTGTGTAGGCTATATTCCATGTTAAGAAATTAGAGGTATTAAAAAATATTTGATAGGCCTACAATAGCCATAATGTATCTGCTTAAATGTGTAATAATTGTAATTGCTATTGGCCATTCCTAAGTAAGCTACAACACCTTACATAAAAACATTAGTGGAACCATAGGCTATATTTCTCAAAAGGCAACCAAACTCATCCACGGGGGGCATGTTTAATATAAAATCATTTTAACTGTGAATTAAATAACACCATAACCAGATCTCAAAAACTAAATAAAAATTCATAGTTGTGATTAAAAAATWATAATAATGCAGATTGTGTCTGCTTAGTTAAGAGGATACAAAAGAAATCGATCTTGTTATTCTATGAATTAGTGGCTCCCACGTTTGCCTCACGCATCAGCAAATTACCCCTCTCTGTCATTCCCACGGGACGCKTCTAAACGCAGAGATAGAGTTCCGTATCAGACTCTTGATCCACCAGTAGCTGGTAATATGCTATATTCCACTGCTATGATTCCAGGCGCTCTAAAGCCCCTCATAGCAAAAAATTGCAGCATATTCAAACTCAAAATAAAACACATATACCAGTATCTTTCAATGTATAGCATATATTTGTATACCCAAATTGACAAAATGCTCTGGAGGGGAAAACGGTGTATTAATTTAGGTATCTTCTATTTTCTTTTTTCTCTCCACACATTGATTTAACGAACAAAAATTGTATAGCAATAAATGACATAGGTCTAGACCTATGTGGTTGCAGTAGGCTAGATCTAATACATAACTACTGTCCTCAGCAGCAGAAACAATGCGTTTTCCAATGTTCATTTTACATGCAGAGACGCTCAGTTGAAGGAGAAGTGTTCAGGTACCTACCTAAGGTTAGGATAGCTTAGCCCGAGAGGTGAGCAGTGGATGCTGTAGTGCATTATGATTCCATAGATGAGTAAGGCTAAAGTCGCTTTACTAGACATTGTCCTGCTGAGAAAGAAATGATTGCAAAGTTAGACGTGCGAAAGCTATCTAGCATTTTCAAAGTCAGAGTGAGGAAAAACGAAATTAATGCATTTAATTTTTTTGGAATTGTTAGGGTTTTCTTATATTTTGGAGAACAATACGCTTCCAAAAATTATCCAAACTCCCCATCTATTCATCACTTACTGCTTGCGAGTGCAACAGTGCCTCCACGCACCTCAAGTGTGTTGCCCCAAACATTCTAAAGTGYCAAATATGACCTCCCAACATTACCTCCAAACCTTCTAAAGTACTATAGCCTGTTGCTGTATTCTCGTTTGTGTGTGTAAAAGTTCAGAAAGCATCACGTACCTATTGCCGTGTGGAGAGAGAAGCTGGATGTGATCCGGTTGCGACTGCGACTGGGAGAGTGAGATAATCTCTCTCTCTCCCCTTCTCTCCTTCCCTTTCTCTCTTCTTCTTGCTTCGTCTGTAAAGCGTCTCTGCCGCCTCCTGATGCTCCTTTAATGTGTACAACCCTCCGTGCGCTCACACATAAAACGCGATTATCGGATCTCTGTATGCACACAACCCCAGGAGAAAGAGCCCACACGTTTGTCTTCACAGAGGAAACTTTTTGTTCAGAAGACCTGCTTGCCTCGGCTTTTTTTATTCCTGAATCCAACAGCATGCCTTTTTCACTGCTCACCCTAGGGGATACTATCTACGTCATCGCCCCCATCCTCTCGGAATGTAACACTGTAGTACTTTTCCTTCCCCGTCAATGAGATGGCCCGAGTCATAAAGTGCATATGCATGTTTAGTTCAACCACGTAATTGTGGGACAATGCATGAACGCTAATATTTGTCAGCGTGACATACATTAGCCGTAAGTCAAGTGAGGTCATTGTGCGTGGTTAATTTCAATACCTCAACTAAACGACTAAAGTAAAATCGGCCGCGTCAAACTTAAAACCAACTTGACCAATCTTTCAATTATGCCCATATATTGTGAACATGATCAAGGTCAAGTGCTTGCTTTGTGCCCCATCGCCCTTAGCGCACGACAGGTAATAGAGTGAKAGATGGCCAGTACTCAGGTGCTGAAACCCTGGGACTGGCGATGGTTGTATCGGCGCGTTTTAGCAAGACAGCGTGAAAGGCATGCGGAGCTTGTTCCACAGAAACATTTGATTTGAAACAAAAAAAACAATAGTTAAATTCTGACTACTGAATGTTATCCTAAAATGTTTTAGGACTTCATAGCCTCCATGCATTCAATGCATTATGTACAACATATAGACAAAGTATGTGGACACCCCTTCAAATGAATGGATTCGGCTATTTCAGCCACACCCGTTGCTGACAGGTTGCTGACAGGTGTATAAAATCGAGCACACCGCCATGCAATCTCCACAGATAAACATTGGCAGTAGAATGGCCTTACTGAAGAGCTCAGTGACGTTCAACGTGGCACCGTCATAGCATGCCACTTTTCCAACAAGTCGGTTGGTCAAATTTCTGCCCGTGCTAGAGCTGCCCTGGTAAACTATAAGTGCTATCATTGTGAAGTGGAAGCATCTAGCAGCAACAACGGTTAACAGGACCGCTGAGTGCTGAAGCGGGTAGCGAGTAAAAATCGTCTGTCCTCGGGTGCAACACTCACTACCAAATTCCAAACTGCCTCTGGAAGCAACATCAGCACAAKAACTGTTCCCCGGGAGCTTCATGATATGGGTTTCCATGGCCGAGCAGCAGCACACAAGCTTAAGATCACCATGCGCAATGTCAAGCGTTGGCTGGACTGGTGTAAAGCTCGCCGCCATGGGACTCTGGAGCAGTGGAAAGGCGCTCTTTGGAGTGATGAATCACGCTTCACCATCTTGCAGTCCGCTGGACAAATCTGGGTTTGGCGGATGCCAAAAAAACGCTACCTGCCCCAAAGCATTTTGCCAACTGTAAAGTTTGGTGGATGAGGAATAATGGTCTGGGGCTGTTTTTCATGGTTCGGGCTAGTCCCCTTAGTTCTATTGAAGGGAAATCTTAATGCTACAGCATACAATGACATTCTAGATGATTCTGTGCTTCCAACTTTGTGGCAACTGTTTGGGGAAGGCCCTTTCCTGTTTCAGCATGACAATGCCCCCTTGCACAAATCGAGGTGACAGAAACAGAAACAGAAACAGAAATGGTTTGTGGAGATCAGTGTCGAAGAACTTGACTGGCCTGCACAGATCCCTGATCTCAACCCCATCGAACACCTTTGGGATGAATTGGAATGCCGACTGCGAGCCAGGCCTAATCTCCCAAAATCAGTGCCCGACCTCACTAATGATCTTGTGGCTGAATGGAAGCAAGTCCCTGCAGCAATGTTCCAACATCTAGTGGAAAGCCTTCTCAGAAGAGAGGAGGCTGTTACAGCAGCAAAGAGGGGAMCCAACTCCATATTAATGCCAATGATTTTGGAATGAGATGTTGGACGAGAAGGTGTCCTCATACATTTTGTCATGTAGTGTACCATTGGCTTTTATCTGTTATGCACACGCTCAAACGATAGAGTTGCTCAATAAGCCATAGAAGCGTATGACGTTTCTTTAAAAATGTAGCCTGTACAACTGCCTCAAATTATGACTCAACGATACAAGATGTACTTTCTTGTAATAGTGATCTTTTCCAGAGATACACAAAAATTACATTCTATGACAAATGATCATGTTGTATGCAGGTTTTCAATATTATAGATAGGGGTTGAATGGAATTTTATAATGGGAAATAGGAATCAGTGGAAATGATCATGGAGTAGCAACATACCTTGTTTTATACAAAATCCCAAATTAACCCCTGAAATGACAAATATATAAACTTGAAAAATATATATAAATTGTCGTTTGTCAACCTGTTAAACTACTTTTCCATTGGGACATTTTCAAGTGTCTTCGACACTTGACCATCATTCATGAATGACCATTGCCTGTAAGTCTATTTCACGCGCATGTCTGGATCATGTGTGGAATCTTTGGTGAATTATTCAGACCCCAGCTCTGACGTCATGTGATGAACATTCCCCCAAACTCATGTACTTTTTGTCTTTTTCAATGCGGGGATGATAAGAAAAATTGCTCAGAAAAACGCCCCTTACATGAAGTGGTCGCTCCATGTGCTGAGCGAGCACTGCATCCAAGTGGTGATATGGAGTAAGTGCATCAGGATGAGAATGGAAGATCAGGAACCATCCAATTTTGCAAACAGGATGAAATACTGACGATATAGACGACAGTACATTTTCAGTTAGATGATATTCATGACCATTCCAGACAGGTTGCCTTATGAATTCAATGTGTTAACAATTAAGTATAAGTATTCATAATAATTCAATGTACATAGACTATTTTGAACCACCGGAAGGGAACAGAAATATAGATAAATAGAATAGAATAGAGTAACTTTATTTTTCCCAGAAGGAACTTTAGTTGTGGCAAGTCAGATAAGATAAAGATATATATTAAAGCAACATTTACACATGACAGATTCAAATGATATAGGAGGCATGGTACAAGATAAACATAAGTCACAAACAAATCTATCACAAGCTAATACTATGGATAAAGTTCATGCTTACATGGCGACTGTAAACCTACCATAGCCATGACTACTGAGAATACCTTTTTTATCAAAAAGATATCAATCGGCAAAATATTGTCCCATTTTGGACCCGGTGAAATCTAATAACAAGAACACAATCAATAACCAACCCATCATCATTTCCAAAGTGCAGGATGTGATGTCTGTCAGGAAGATTGATAAGGTTATTTATATCCCATCATTTCTGAGTCATGCCATAAAGTGTTTACACAGAGTGCTTCAGCTACTTCCTGTCATAATATGTGGCCACTCTGAAACCAACCCTTTCCCAGTTTGTTGACAAAGGTTTACTGTAAGTCGCTCTGGATAAGAGATTCTGCTAAAATGACCAAAATGTTAATGTGAATATTTGTTCGCAATATCCACCAAATCGTTAAGTGAAGCTAATGAACATTAGAGCCATTCCCAGCTGAAAGCGCTAATTGAGGCTGCAGCTGGCTGTTGCAACCACATAAGCTTTTACTGCAACCAAGAACAAGACCTGACCACAATCTAGAAAACTTTGGATAAAACATTTGGATGATGTCAGCTTCAGATGAGTTTGACGACATTTTCTCTCTTTTGTGTACAACAAATACAGTGTTGCGTTTTTAAAATGGCATACCCCTCACCAAAATATATCCTCTTTCCAGTCTCAGTGTAACTGACTCATAGAGTTTCACAGAGTGACTCAGATTTACTCAGGCCTTCTGATAGGATCAGAGTTTATACAGCCCTTCATGACATCCATACCTCATACAAACTCCTTCTGTCCTTTGTGTGTCGTGTGATATTGGCTACAGAACTCATCATTGGCCCTTCACAATAACCCCCCACTAGATCCCCATGTCCACTGTTTGACTGAGTGGGTACACAAACATTCTGTCTGCTCAATCTCAATCTGTTAATGACTTTACAACCCACATCCAGGATTAGGATCAATTAAACCAGGCCATAGGGCATCTCTTATCATATTGAGTGAGCAACCAGAGGTGACTGAAAAGGCACATTGGACTCACCTGTAATAAGAACCACTTTCTGTTGACAATACTAAWGACTCATGTATATAGGGTTGAGAGGTACAATCTTTTATTTTGCAGTGGGCAAATATCTATCTCACTAGGGTTTGTGTGTGTGTGTGTGTAATTTAGGCATGCGTTTCTTACAGCAGTGGGCTTTAATTCGATTTTGATTAAGAAATGTTTCTCGATTTCTTATTATTGAAATGATCCAATAAAGCTTCAAAACATTTTCCACGGATGGACTATAGTGGTTTGATTGGTTTTAATGACATCAAAAAAAAAAAAAAAAAGATATCAAAACAGAACACTCACCAATGACAAAAACGTTTGCATTAAAGTCAAAGCAAAAACATAAACGACGAATACAATTCGAAAGCAACATTTAAATGAATTGTTCATTGCCATATGTTATGACACCACATATTGTTGCAAGCCCTCAAATATCTGACATTGTGACATAAATAATATACTTCACAGAATATGCTACTCCCACACTATTACCAGTAATGACCGTCTAATGGTGGTCTCATACAGCGGAACATCCCACTTTAAGTTAATTTCATAATTCATTTTAGTCATTTAGAGATGGTCTCTAGAGAGCAGTTAACAGTTAGGCTAATGGTTATTAGGGTCGACAGACCGGAAATACAGACATGACATGCAAAACATTTAAAGAGTTGGTCAAACACTTTTTTTAAATGTTTATTATTTAGGCTTAGGTTTAGGTTTACTTGAACATATTGGTACATATGCAGAAACATTCATACAATGGATATGATCAGCCTCATATATGGAGCGAATCATCAATACATTATTACTCATAAACAACTAATTACCATACCGCCAAATCATATAATATGCATTAAAAGTCTTTAGTGAGTGTCTTTAGAGAGTGCCATTTGCATAGTTCGAGAGGTTCTTGCCAAGAAAGATGTCTGATGTCTTCAATCAATCAATCAAGTTTATTTTATATAGCCTTCGTACATCAGCTAATATCTCGAAGTGCTGTACAGAAACTCAGCCTAAAACCCCAAACAGCAAGCAATGCAGGTGTAGAAGCACGGTGGCTAGGAAAAACTCCCTAGAAAGGCCAAAACCTAGGAAGAAACCTAGAGAGGACCAGGCTATGAGGGGTGGCCAGTCCTCTTCTGGCTGTGCGGGTGGAGATTTAACAGAACATGGCCAAGATGTTCAAAATGTTCATAAATGACAAGCATGGTCAATATATATCAGGAATAATGTCAGTTGGCTTTTCATAGCCGATCATTAAGAGTTGAAAACAGCAGGTCTGGGACAGGTAGGGGTTCCATAACGCAGGCAGAACAGTTGAAACTGGAACAGCAGCAAGGCCAGGTGGACTGGGGACAGCAAGGAGGTATATCATGCCCGGTAGTCCTGACGTATGGTCCTAGGGCTCAGGTCCTCCGAGAGAAAGAAAGAAGAGAGAAGGAGAGAATTAGAGAGAGCCAAGATGTTCAAAATGTTCATAAATGACAAGCATGGTCAAATAATAATCAGGAATAAATGTCAGTTGGCTTTTCATAGCCGATCATTAAGAGTTGAAAACAGCAGGTCTGGGACAGGTAGGGGTTCCATAACCGCAGGCAGAACAGTTGAAACTGAACAGCAGCAAGGCCAGGTGGACTGGGGACAGCAAGGAGTCATCATGCCCGGTAGTCCTGACGTATGGTCCTAGGGCTCAGGTCCTCCGAGAGAGAGAAAGAAAGAGAGAAGGAGAGAATTAGAAGAGATACTTAAATTTACACAGGACACTGGATAAGACAGGAGAAGTACTCCAGATATAACCAACTGACCCTAGCCCGACACAAACTACTGCAGCATAAATACTGGAGGCTGAGACAGGAGGGGTCAGGAGACACTGTGGCCCATCCGATGATACCACCCGACAGGGCCAAACAGGAAGGATATAACCCACCACTTTGCCAAGACAGCCCCCGCACCACTAGAGGGATATCTTCAACCACCAACTTACAATCCTGAGACAAGGCCGAGTATAGCCCACAAAGATCTCCACCACAGCACAAACCAAGGGGGGGGCGCCAACCCAGACAGGAAGATCACGTCAGTAACTCAACCCACTCAAGTGACGCACCCCTCCTAGGGACGGCATGAAAGAGCACCAGTAAGCCAGTGACTCAGCCCCTGTAATAGGGTTAGAGGTAGAGAATCCCAGTGGAGAGAGGGGAACCGGCCAGGCAGAGACAGCAAGGGCGGTTCGTCTTGTAGTGTGGCTTGTTGCAATGAAATCCTCAGATCATACTGCCTCTGTGTAGGGGGTTAGGAACTTGTGCGGTGGACCTGTGGTCATGCAGGAGCACTTTAAAAGACTCGACTGTGGCTTCATCTCGTCTGCTCTCCGAAGATGGGAGCGAGTTGTAGAGTGCCAACGATGCGGCAGCATCGTCTCTGAATGCCTTCTAAGTCCTTAGAGAGACACTTTGGAAGGCCGGCCCACACTGGCGAGTCATACTCCATGATTTGTCCAATGAAGGTCAGGTATACCTACAGTAGGACTTCAGTAGGGAGGCCAGCTCGTCTTGCCAGCTCGTCTTGCCAGCTCGTCTTGCTACACTTAGTTCCTAGGTTTAACCTTTTTTAGGATATGCCTGATGTCCTCTTCCAAGGACAAGTCAGCTGACACCAATACGCCAAGCAGGTGCACGGTCTCCACGCGCTCAAATGGGTGGCCATTTACAGCAACCGCTGGTGGAGAGGCCTTGTCAGTCGCCCTAAAGCTGATAACCATATCCTTGGTTTTCTTTTTCGTTCACATACAGTACAGGCAGTTGGTTTTTACCCACTCAGCCACTACATTGACGGCTGCTTGTGTTTGGCCAGGTAGCTTGCCAGGAAGCAACTCTGTGGGTGTGAAGTCATTAGCATACTTGACAGGTTGGACGCTGCTTGGGAGGATGGAGTTTAGGGTGTTCATGCATAGCACAAACGATGGGGGGGAGCATTCCACCTTGGGGAACCACAGCTGGACTGACTGTGAGTTAGAAAGGCATGTTCTCGATCTCACTGTCTGCTTGCTGTTGATAGTGAGCGGGACACGCCATGCTCTGCTAGAGTGAGGTTACATGAACATCCTGTTTTGGCACTTCGTTTGAGGCGTTGTGCCACTCCTGTAGGAGCTGAATACGAGCACTCACCAATACGAGCACTCACCACCTGTTCTTCACAAAGTCATGTTGTGAAGACTTGATGACATGAGCCGTCTCCTTCTCCAC
Organism: Salvelinus sp. IW2-2015; assembly: GCF_002910315.2. Classification (NCBI taxonomy): domain Eukaryota; kingdom Metazoa; phylum Chordata; class Actinopteri; order Salmoniformes; family Salmonidae; genus Salvelinus; species Salvelinus sp. IW2-2015. The sequence goes on along the minus strand of NC_036857.1, from coordinate 38,880,594 downwards.
TATGTCATGTAGCAACCCCTCAAAGATTTTTCCCATGAGGAAAGAGATTTGCCTGTACTCTTGGGGGAAGGTGGGGTTGCTCTTCTTAGGCACATCACAGATTATATAGCATTTCCATTGAGAGGGGAAGTTCATAAATTGACGATATGGCACAGTACTGGTGCAAGCTCCTCGTGGTAGGTTTTCAGGAACCAGGGAGGAATCTCTTCGGGGTCTGCAGACTTCTGCCCATTCAGACGCTTCAGCAGTGTTAATTTCGTCAACAAAAAGAGTGACTAAAATATTTGTCTAACACCTATTTCTATGTGGCAATTGAAGAGACTATAACCGACGAATAAGACCCAGAAGAAACTATAACTAAACGACTCTCTTACCTCCCCATAACTAACCAGTCACAACCAGCCTTCTAGTTAGCTACCCTTCACCTGGTTAAGAAATACAAACTTCTTTGCGAAATTAAAAACAATAGCAGTATTGTTTAACAGTAAAACCATTTTACATTCATAAAGCATATYGCGGGCTGTTCTAAAACTAGGCTACTTGCAAATGGGACCGTTAACCATTTGTTTAGGCTGTACATTTTTCAGTCATGATCCCTCATTACCTAGCTATAGCTAACAACCTGGGGCGCGTTCAGCAGGAAGCACCGTTTTGGTACGTTCTGATAGAAATATACTATATAGAACAAACATGCCTCACTGACATGTTGAATAAGCAATAATGTCAGCTCTGTTCATGAAATTTCTATCTGCGACGTTTGAGAACGTTTCGCAACTGAACGTGGCTCTGGTGACATTACCAGTAGCCTATATGCAAACATTTGATGGCACAGAAAGAAAGTAAAAGTGATAGCAAACTATTTATTGATTAAATTCCTCTTGGCACTACACTATAGCTGACTGGGTAAATAACTTACTTTGACTTAATGTAGGTCCAGGACTTGAGAACTGATACTTGGACATGGACTACAGTCATAGGGACTCGTAACTCGACTTGCGACTCGACCATTGGTGACTCGGACTTGGACTCGGATTTGATCACAGGGAACTTGGGACTCTATTCAGACTCAAGGTTTTGTGACTTGACTATGTCACTGGGCGAAACAGTCATTAGTTCCTGTTCAAAGTCATTAGCAACCGTTCTACTATTGGACATCAATGTGGCTGTGGCGTCTGTTGAACGTTGATAACAATGGCAATGACGCGACAGCGTGACGGAGGTGCAACCCATACTACGTTGCCAATACTTTGCGGCACCAGCTCGTGATTGTGCTACTCAATCTCTCTCTCTCTCACTCTCTCCGTGCTTGTGTGTCTGTTGGTTTTGTATATTGTGCATCTATGTAGGTTGAATTAGGAATTTACATGGCCAGATAATTCTTATATACAGTACCAGTCAAAAGTTTGAACACACCTACTCATTCAAGGGTTTTTCTTTATTTTTTACTATTTTCTACATTGTAGAATAATAGTGAAGACATCCAAACTATGAAATAACCCATATGGAATATGGAATATGGAAATAACCCATATGGAATCATGTAGTAACCAAAATAAGTGTTAAACAAATCAAAATATATTTAATATTCTTCAAAGTAGTCCCCCTTTTCCTTGCTTTTATGCTAAATATATGGTGATAGGAGAAGGCTATGTATGTTTGTGCACATGGAAGTCAGTGATTTATGTCCACTATAGATTAATGATGCAAAACAAGTGGGACTAAAATGACCCACTGTTCTCGTCCTTTTGACAATAACTAGACAAAATCATTATTGAAATGACAAAAATGTGACTTCATTATATTTTAATCAAAATTCCGAAGACGAGACTAAATCTAAAAAAAAGAGTGTCAAAATTAACACTGGGCTTCAAACATTTTTTGATCTGGCCAATGCTGTATCTGGGGGGACAGAGGTTTGCCAGCGCGTTGTCAATAGCCTCAATATTACGGTCGTGTATGTTGTTACTGAGGAAAAGTGAGCACTAAGAATAACACATTCCCTCTGAGTATCCTCTTTGTCGAGGGCTGAAGGGTTTATATTTATTAAGGGGATAATTATATAGGGTTATATTGCTATAATAAGTGTAACAATTATTATAATGAACCATTGTTACACTGTACTTATAGTGTAGGCCACAGTTGAAGTCGGAAGTTCACATACACTTAGGTTGGAGTCATTAAAACTCGTTTTTCAACCACTCCACACATTTCTTGTTAACAAACTATAGTTTTGGCAAGTCGGTTAGGACATCTACTTTGTGCATGACACAAGTAATTTTTCCAAAAATTGTTTACAGACAGGCACACTGTATCACAATTCCAGTGGGTCAAAAGTTTACATACACTAAATTGACTGTGCCTTTATACAGCTTGGAAAAATCAAATAGACATAATTTGAGTCAATTGGAGGTGTACCTGTGGAAGTATTTCAAGGCTTACCTTCAAACTCAGTGCCTCTTTGCTTGACATCATGGGAAAATCAAAAGAAATCAGCCAAGACCTCAGAAAAAAAATTGTAGACCTCCACAAGTCTGGTTCATCCTTGGGAGCAATTTCCAAATGCCTGAAGGTACCACGTTCATCTGTACAAACAATAGCACGCAAGTATAAACACCATGGGACCACGCAGCCGTCATATCGCTCAGGAAGGAGAAGCGTCTCCTAGAGATGAATGTACTTTGGTGTGAAAATTGCAAATCAATCCCAGAACAAGAGCAAAGGACCTTGTGAAGATGCTGGAGGAAACAGGTACAAAAGTACCTATATCCACAGTAAAACGAGTCTATATCGACATAATCTGAAAGGCCGCTCAGCAAGGAAGAAGCCACTGCTACAAAACCGCCAGAAAATAGCCTGACTACGGTTTGCAACTGCACATGGGGACAAAGATTGTACTTTTTGGAGAAATGTTCTCTGGTCTGATGAAACAAAATCAGAACTGTTTGGCCATAATGACCATCGTTATGTTTGGATGAAAAAGGGGGAGGCTTGCAAGCCGAAGAACACCATCCCAACCGTGAAGCACAGGGCTGGAAGCATCATGTTGTGGGGGTGCTTTGCTGCAGGAGGGACTGGTGCACTTCACAAAATAGATGGCATCATGAGGTAGGAAAATTATGTGGATATATTGAAGCAACATCTCAAGACATCAGTTCAGGAAGTTAAAGCTTGGTCACAAATGGGTTTTCCAAATGGACAATGACCCTAAGCATACTTCCAAAGTTGTGGCAAAATGGCTTAAGGACAACAAAGTCAAGGTATTGGAGTGGCCATCACAAAGCCCTGACCTCAATCCTATAGAAAATTTGTGGGCAGAACTGAAAAACCGTGTGTGAGCAAGGAGGCCTATAAACCTTATTCAGTTACACCAGCTTTGTCAGGAGGAATGGGCCAAAATTCACCCAACTTATTGTGGGAAGCTTGTGGAAGGCTAATGAAACGTTTGACCCAAGTTAAACAATTTAAAGGCAATGCTACCAAATACTAATTGAGTGTATGTAAACTTCTGACCTACTGGGAATGTGATGAAAGAAATAAAAGCTGAAATAAATCATTCTCTCTACTATTATTCTGACATTTCACATTCTTAAAATAAAGTGGTGATCCTAACTGACCTAAAACAGGGAATTTTTACTGGGATTAAATGTCAGGAATTTTGAAAAACTGAGTTTAAATGTATTTGGCTAAGGTGTATGTAAACTTCCGACTTCAACTGTATGTAGGGTTACTTAGGGTTAGGGTTACTGCTGTAAGTACATTGTAATTAATTGTAACACTGATTCATTACAATACCAGTTACACTGCAATTACAGGAGTAGGTCACTGTAATTTAAAGTGTTGCCATAGTCTGCCAAAGTCTGCTACTTTTGTAGTCCCGATGTTCACATGGATTTAAAAATAATGTATTAGGCCTAAATGGCTCAACAGGAGCAGACAGGGAGAATCAATGGGGAGCCAGGTGGATTTTGACAAGATTGGTCCTTGGCCCTTGTAGCAAAATATGTAACTAACCACTTCCCCACTCAAACAGCAGAAAAAGGCAGTTCGAACAAGGGATAATCCGATATTAGGCTACTGCCAGTAGGAGGCGATAGAGCACCAGTTTTGGAGAGATATAATTATATTCATCTTTCATAAACAAATCACATGAAACCAGACACACGGTATACAGACGCATTTCTGGTTCAAACAATGACTTCTCCCTTTCAATGTTTTTTTTTATTTATCTGGGGGTGATCATCCTACCATCTCGACACCGGTCTGCAGGGTTGGTATCTCCAGCTACGGCGTCATTCCCTGGAGTCTGGTCGGCCATGTTGTAGTGGGGTTGGATGCGGGCTGGCGTAAGTTTAGAGGTAGGAAGTGTATCTACAGGAACTGGGTTACTTTTGACGACTTCTTTTGTCATCATGTCGCTGGACAGATTTTGCTGGGGTTTTATGCACTGAGGTTCTGTCTGTGTCAGCCCCTTTAGTAATTTATTTTCTTCAACATTCGTCTTGCTTTGATTTAACTTCCTTGTTTTTTTTTCTTCATTCACCGAGCACAAAAACGATTGAGAAAGGCTGATGATTTGTTGCAGGGAGTCGGGATGGGGGCGACTGTGATTTCCATGTTGGAATACTAGCTGATTTTGCGTCGAACCCAGAAATAMATTGGAAATACAAACACAGCCGCATGTGGCACAAGAGCGTGGATTTCTAAAAGGTAAGATTGTTTACCATGATAAAAAATAACAAGTTGACGATCCAATAGTCATGGTAGGCCTACCAGCCCTCTATGGTCGATTTTTTAGGGCATTGTCTGCACATAATTGCTCTGACCCCTACGAATAGCGGTCAATAGCCTATTATTAAAGTTACATGACAATCTTAGTGTGATAAGTTAAAATTCGTTTTTGGAGATAAGCTTCACAGGCCTAGTGTAGTTCACAATAAGGCTATCTCTGGTCTGAGCCTGTGATTTAAGTTTTATTTGTAGGCTATGGGCTTTAGTTTCCGTAAAGCCTGCATTCCTTTCTCAAACCCCGACAATCGTTTCTTGATGGTAATCACGTTAGTCCAGACGACAGTGTCCGATATTTCGAGACGACTGCTCCAATACCGAACACATGGAACAGTGAGCTGAAGAAGCAACAATGTAGCATTGTCTGGACTCTATCACCGCATGGTCAAATGTAACAAATCCTATTCTTGATTGTCCTGAAGATTGCTAACAGGTAATTAAGTTAAAGCAACTGTACGGAATGTGATTATCAATTTACCAATGTCCATCTGCAGGCTGGCTACACGTAGTCCATTCCTACACGATTTCCAGTAATGAGAGTGAAGAAATGAATTACCTCAAATTCAGTTTCGGTATAGGCCTACACTAGTCATCCCAGAATGCAAATATGGAGGTTCAATTGGTAGAAGGGGATAGAGTACTACCTCATAAAAGAATACCAACTCCACACCACCCTATGTTAAAAATATCTGAGGCGTATGCTTGAGCTTGTAAAACGTCCGAATACACCGACAGATGTTTGGACAGATGTTTGGAGCGGTGTCAGTTGAATGGAGAGAACTACTGACTGACTATCATTGCAGGGATTAAAATACTATGTCTGGAAGATCCAAGGCCTTTAAGCATTGTTATGTCTACTGTCGTCCACAGGATTCAGAGMAACCTAGACATTACCAAAGCTCCAAATGTGACCCCCTAGGCTAGAACCTATTCACGAAGACACTGATGCACCCTCTTGGATGAACCAACATTAGCTTAACGTCCACTAGCATTCACTGTGTGTTGCTCTGTGATATTGGTTGCCTTTAATGTTATAGTACAGAAATGACCAGGTATATAGGTTACTTAAGGCACGACATGGTAACCGCACAGTAATGACAAATGCCTTACGAAAGATTTTACAACCAAACTGATTGAGAAGCCACTGTGATAGAAGGATGAGAACATCAGTCACATACAGTAGGTCATGACTTGAGAGACATGGGTCTGATTCTCTAGAGACTGTCACTGTCAGTGGGAATGAGGACATTTCACACCCACGCCAGTGCCTTACAGCGWGAATGTCAGCTGGATCTGGGACAGAAGTATTGAAGAGTTGTGTAGCATGTGAAAAACACAGAGTGGGCTTGCCTTCTATGAGCTTTTAGTAAACTGTTCCAGCTGGGAGACGGGAGAGCTGGGCAGTAATATATACTAGGCACCAATGAAAGAAAATTGACTGAAATAGGGACGGACTACCWGAACTTCAATAAGCTACTGTATTTTTCTGTTGCTACGTTTTACACTATTGAATATGACCCTGAATCCTTGGCGATGCCAGGCCAATGGTAGTGTCTGTCTGTCGTAGCTACGTATAACATAGAGATAATTGTTGAGTGTGGAACCAAGGAAATTGAGGGAACTTCTCTTTACGTCAGGGAGCCTATTGCTGAAGGAAGTAGCGTAGGATGTAGCTTAATCTTATCATCCCTACTTCAGTACCATGCAGTCAGTAAGTGACGTCAAGCTACAGTTGTGTACATTGGTGTGACTGAACACAAGCTGTGTTCGATATACTCATACTTACCATACTCTTTGTGACATAAATTGAGCATGTAGTATGGTTATTAGTCATAGTATGGATATAGTTAGTATGTCAAAAATTATCAGATGTCGTACTACATTCGTCAAAATACAAAGTATACAAGCAATGGGACACTATTTCACGTTTGCAGATTTGAAGAAAATGGCGAAAGTTATGCAGCCGCATTCCGACGAGAGTGGATACAAATTTGTTGCTTTAACTAATTATGACAAATGTGAAGAAAATGTTGAGCAATGCAATAAAGTAATGACTTTTCAAATAAGGTACGTCACACGTGATGTTGGCTGACAATTTGTTAGCTACGATGTCCTTATGAACAGCATAGGATATCATTACAGCAGWATGTACCGGGTATGTTAGCTAGCTACTGTAACTTTAGTTGGCTACTAATACATCAAACTTGCCGGTATATTTACTTACTTAACTACGCAACGTTTATTGACTTGATTATTCACGTCATTCATAGCTTGGCTAAGTGGTATAGATGTTCGGGTGTGCAGAACACCAGGGGAATTTCCGAACGCTCAACACCCATTGAATATGACCCGTGTCAGTAATCGTCTGCAAAAAAAAAAAAAAACGTCATTCAATTGTTTCCAGCAGCACAGTTAGAGTAACCAACGCTCTGGATAACATAAAAACAGCCTAACCAGCTTTGCGAGGGCAAGTAAAATGGTCAGATTGAGTTTATGAACACACCCGAAGTCTAGCTAGTCATTGGTTTTGCTAGCAAGAGGTTGCATAGCAACAGCATCAACTTCCGGTAGACAGAGTACGCTCAACTGAAGGGATACCGCTTGTTTACAATATACTAAAATGAATTAATAGTATATAGTATGTAGTATATACTCATTAAGTATGGTATACAGTATGTTAGTATGGGTATTCGAACACCGCGACAGTGTTTGAAGGAAGGGTTAGTAATGGTGGTGATGTCACAAGTCACCACAGCACACATTGGCAGTCAGCGCAAATCCTGAGAAGTAGGTGTTGATAGTTTAAATAGTCTTTCTCTGGCTGTTACTGTAAAAAAAAAACGGAAGGTGTGTGGTCACCTGCTCCTAAAATAGCTCCTACACACTCAAGATTGACCATTGTATTGGCAGACGCAACCAGGTATTCTGTGACGCTGGCAGCCTGGCACAGCGCCAAAGGTGGAGAGAAGTTCTAATTCCGACATAGCCAATAGTAGGCTACGTGGTTTTTGAACATCATAACACACACKACACTGCGTCCTTAATAATCATAGCAACATGTATACTACCTCTTCATTTCAAATTCATTTTCGGCCTAGTCTTGCATGCCATACATGTGAGAGACTACATTATGGCCTAATTCTGTAATTATGCTGGTAGAATAAGTCATCAATGTAAAGTGATGTTCCAACTTCCTTCCTTTTTAAAATATTTATTGTTTGATATTGTAAGACTGCAGTTTCCAATGGGCAGTTTAAACCTTGGCATTGGAGGAATGCRGAAGAAGACGTAACATCAGTTGGGGATTTAAAGCATGGTAAGCTCTAAGGACCCTCCCTGTCTACAGCCWTGGTGTCAGCTGCTAACACCTGTCCGTCCAGAAGGCGGGGCTACTCGCATACCCCTAGTTGCCGTGGAAACTYCCCCCATCACGCCCCTTCATTCATTCAAACATAAGGGATGGTTCCCCTTGCGTTACAGTGGGCACGTTTCCATTGACCCAGGTTTATTTGATAGGAGCATTGTCGCCAAAATAAATCATTGCGACGTGTAATGGAAAAGGCAGATATAGGATACATTTTCTAAAGATCGACAATCGTTATCCGCTCGACAGTGTTGAATAGTTTATTTTTGTGTAACTTTCTTTGTTTGCGACAAATGATGATAGGAACGCTCTTTGTCGAATAAATTATGACTGCCGAATACTTTTGAAGATCAGCGGGACACGGGACGCAATCACTTAACTGTAAGCTACACTCCACGTTTTATTCTGAATGCCCACTGCTAGCAAAATAAAATGTAACAAAAAAACATGTTTCTTTGCAGGACAAGGATTGTCCTGACTGAAGAATGCCTGAACAAGTTTCACCATCCAATTATGTCTGATCTACAGGGGTGCTAGTTTCACCATGGCACGGACCAGCGCGCCATATTCAAATAAAATGCTATAAAAATCAAACTTTCATTAAATCACACATGTAAGATACCAAATTAAAGCTACACTCGTTGTGAATCCAGCCAACATGTCAGATTTCAGAAAGGCTTTTCGGCGAAAGCATAAGATGCTATTATCTGATGATAGCACAACAGTAAACAAAGAGAGAAGCATATTTCAACACGGCAAGCACGACACAAAATGCAGAAATAAAATATAAATCATGCCTTACCTTTGACRAWWTTYTTTTGTTGGCACTCCAATATGTCCCATAAACATCACAAATGGTCMTTTTGTTCGATTAATTCCGTCGATATATATCCAAAWTGTCAATTTATTTGGACCGTTTCATCCAGAAAACACAGCTTCCAACTTTCGCCACTTCACTACAAAATGTATCAAAAGTTACATGTAAACTTTACCAAAACATTTCAAACTACTTTTGTAATACAACGTTAGGTATTTTTAAACGTTAATAATCGATCAATTTGAAGACAAGATGAWCTGTGTCCAATACAAAAAGAAAACAAACTGACGCAACTTTTTTCGTAACRTGCCTCTCTCAAAAATTTTACTTCATGTGACCCTCATTTACGATAGCCCTATTTCTTCATTACACAAAGGAATAACCTCAACCGATTTCCAAGGACTGGTGACATCCAGTGGAAGCGGTAGGAACTGCAAGCAAGTCCATTAGAAATCTGGTGTCTCTAAGAAACTCATTGAAAAGACAGTGACATCAAAAAACTAAAAAATCTGAATGGTTTGTCCTCAGGGTTTTGCCTGCTACATAAGTTCTGTTATTCCCACAGACATGATTCAAACAGTTTTAGAAACYYCAGAGTGTTTTCTATCCAAATCCACTAATAATATGCATATCTTATATTCTGGGGATGAGTAGCAGGCAGTTGAATTTTGGCATGCTATTTATCCGAAAGTGAAAATGCTGCCCCCTGCCCACAAGAAGTTAAGTGTGCTTTGAATTCTAAATGAATCACCTACACGTCACCAGCAAAGCACAATCACACCTCCTCCCTCCATGCTTCAAGGTGGGAACCACACATGCGGAGATCAACCGTTCACCTACTCTGCATCTCGCAAAGACACCGCGGTTGGAACCAAAAATCTAAAGACAGATTTCCACCGGTCTAATGTCCATTGCTCGTGTTTCTTGGCCCAAGCAAGTCTCTTCTTATTATTGGTGTCCTTTAGAAGTGGCTTCTTTACAGCAATTCGACCATGAAGGCCTGATTGGGGCGGYAGGTAGCCTAGTGGTTAGAGCGTATGGCCAGTAACCRAAAGGTTGCTAGATCAAATTCCTGAGCTGACAAGGTAAAAATCTGTTGTACTGCACCTGAACAAGGCAGTTAACTGGTATCTCTAATGAACTTATCCTCTGCCACAGAGGTAGCTGGTTGAGAGAATGCCAAGAGTGTGCAAAGCTGTCATCAAGGCAAAGGGTYGCAACTTTGAAGAATATAACACTATTTTGGTTACGCCATGATTCCATATGCGTTATTTCATAGTTTTGATGTCTTCACTATTATTCTACAATGTAGAAAATAGTACAAATAAAGAAAAACCCTGGAATGAGTAGGCGTGTCCAAACTTTTGACTGGTACTGTAAGTATTCAGACCCTTTGCTATAATACTCGAAATTGAGCTCMGGTGCATCCTGTTTCCATTGATCATCCTTGATGTTTCTACAACTTGATTAGAGTCCACCTGTGGTAAATTCAATTGATTGGACATGATTTGCAAAGGCACACACCTGTCTATATAAGGTCCCACAGTTAACAGTGCATGTCAGAGCAAAAACCAAGCCATGAGGTTGAACGAATTGTCCGTGGAGGTCCGAGACAGGATTGTGTGAAGGCACAGATCTGGGGAAGGGTACCAAAACATTTCTGCAGCATTGAAGGTCTCCAAGAACACAGTGGCCTCCATCATTCTTAAATGTAAGAAGTTTGGAACCACCAAGACTCTTCCTAGACCTAGCCGCCCGGCCAAACTGAGCAGTCAGGAGAGAAGGGCCTTGGTCAGGGAGGTGACCAAGAACCCGGTAGTCACTCTGACAGAGCTCCAGAGTTCCCATGACCAAGAACCCGGTAGTTAATCTGACAGAGCTCCAGAGTTCCTCTGTGGAGATGGGAGAACCTTCCAGAAAGACAACTATCTCTGCAGCACTCTACCAATTAGGCCTTTATGGTAAAGTGGCCAGATGGAAGCCACTCCTCAGTAAAAGGCACATGACAGCCCACTTGGAGTTTGCCAAAAGACACCTACAGACAAGGTTCTCTGGTCTGATGAAACCAAGATTGAACTCTTTGGCCTTAATGCCAAGCGTTACAACTGGAGGAAACCTGGCACCATTTCTACGGTGAAGCATGGTGGTGACAGCATCATGCTGTGGGCATGTTTTTCAGGGGCAGGGACTGGGATACTAGTCAGAATTGAGGCAAAGATGAACGGAGCAAAGTACAGAGAGATCCTTGATGAAAACCTGCTACAGAGCGCTCAGGACCTCAGACTGGGGTGAAGGTTCCCCTTCCAACAGCACAACGACCCTGAACACACAGCCAAGACAACGCAGGAGTGGCTTCGGGAAAAGTCTCAATGTCCTTGAGTGGCCTAGCCAGAGCCTAGATTTGAACCTGATCGAACATCTCTGGAGAGAACTGAAAATAGCTGTGCAGCAACACTCCCCATCCAACCTGACAGAGCTTGAGAGGATCTGCAGAGAAGAATGGGAGAACTCCCCAAATACAGGTGTGCCAAGCTTGTAGCGTCATACCCAAGAAAACTTTAGGCTGTAATCGCTGCCAAAGGTGCTTCAACAAAGTACTGAGTAAAGGGTCTGAATACTTTTTTTTCCTTTTAATATAAATTTGCAAACATTTCTAAACGTGTTTTTGCTTTGTCGTTATGGGGTATTGTGTGTGGATTGAGGGGGGRAAATAATGTAATACATTTTAGAATAAGGTTGTAACCTAACAAAATGTGGAAAAAGTCAAGGGGTCTGAATCCAACGTCACAGTATATGTTTTGGGTTTGTATCACAACTAAAATCGGTAATTAACTTAAAATTAAGCACATTAACCTGCTTTATAGAGCCTAACTGGCATACATAGGCTGCACGTGAGTTTCAAGGTTGGGAAAGATGATTTTCCCGCTAATTGGTTGCATTTTGGAACATTCACGCTTATAGCCTACTGCCATGTGCGCATTGCTGCGCTTATAATGTGAAAAAATTGCCTAATATTTTATCAACATTTTTAAGCTAAATGATCAGCCTCATTTCTTTTAAATCGTTTTTTTGATGCTGGTTGGTTGTATTAATTTGGGATCTATTGCATCCCACAACTGTAGCAGAGTATGCTTGGAATATTTATTTCTTGCATAGAAGGACAAGTTGGCCAATATAATAGGTCAACTTTTGTACTATGGGGGACAGTAGATTGACATAGGCAAGTGCTTTTGCTGTTCGTTAGGCCCACTCATCATGTTGGCTGACGAAAAGTAGGCTAAATGTGGACAGTTCTATCTTAAATATGCGCCTAGGAATTCGATAAGAGGGACGCGAGCGGTTGCGTCCCCRATGTTTCTGTCTTCATTCACTTGTAGCCTACTTCTTAGCTGAAATGCCTGTGAGAAGAACCCGATCGTGTGACAGGCATTGGCTGCATCTGAGAGAGCCATGTGAGTGAGAGGTGCTTCGGAGCACGGCAGCTGGGAGAAGGGAATTATAATTAGCCTATTATATTCAGCCCAAGGGCACAACGGCCACTTTGGCCTCAAAAGGCATGGATTTCTTTAGGGGGCATTACGGCCACACAAGTGGGACGCCGCCGGGAAATTCGAGTCCTGATGAGAATATTATCAAGTGCTTGTCAAATTGTGAGAGGCTGTTGAAGAGTGTGCAGATTGCAACTTTTTTCATATCATCGTTAAAGTCCCATCATGCAGCCTTAGAATGTATTAAACATCAAAATATATGGCCTAACGTTTGATCACAACTAAAGTTGCATAAATAACTCTAAATTAGGCATATAGGAGGACCAGTTTCTTTGTTAACCGCTCAACACGGAATGTGCGCACTTCCTTTGAAATCGTTTGGAGAAAATATCCTTTCTATTTTATCAAGCTATGTTCAATTGTCTTCTTCATACTATAAAATAATGCCACGGAAATAAATGAACTAGTGTATCCCACAGCCATATGGCATAGCCATATCAGGGCCTAACATAAGGACAACTCAGAGTATGCTATTCTGTTCTTCTGAAATAGACTACATTTTCTTCTTGTCATGTTTCTTTAGACCTGTCTAAAATAAATCATGGATTTATTGTGATGGTGTAGGCTATATTAAATGGATTTATTCGAATTAAAAAAAAAATGTAGATGTTCCAAAGGTCTGCCTCAGTGACTTGTAGGTTATGCGTGGAAGCCAGGAGATGCTAAATGTGTTTATGTTAATTAACGGTCAATTACCGTGAGACCGACAGTTATTTGCATGACAATCACTGGCTGACAAAATGTCATAACCACCACAGCCCTAGTGTCAATCAATGTTTCTATTAGTCACCGACTGATATTTAGTGTACAGTATGTCCTTTCACCTGCACCGCTCATTATTGTCAGGCATCAGCTTTATGTCTAAGTTACCTTGTTTTGGTAACCATGACCCAGAACAACAAGGTTGACTGATATCCATCAGCTAACCAGTTTGTCTGTTTCTTTCTTTCCTATTCCTCCTCCTCTCTCTCTCTCTCTCTCTCTCTCTGTCTCTTTTCTCTCTCTCTCTCTTCTCTCTGTCTCTCTCTCTCTCTGTCTCTCTCTCTCTCTCTCTGTCTCTCTCTCTCTCTCTGTCTCTCTCTCTCTCTGCTCTCTCTCTCTCTCTCTCTCTCTCTGTCTCTCTCTCTCTGTCTTCTCTCTCTCTGTCTCTCTCTGTCCTTGGTAGGACGAGCACATAGAGGTGTCATTGAGATGGCCTCTTGGCCGTACTGAATGTGTGTATTCATCAGTGAGTTTCCTTAGTGCGCACACTCATTTGTGTGTGCACGTGCGCTTGTGTGTAGACTTTGAGCATGCGTTTCTGCGCGTGCGCGTGTTTCTGCCTGTCTGCGGTCCTCTCAGTGAAAGCCACAGCAGGTGGCCTGGAGCAGAAAGGCCCGGCGGAAGGAAGTCTGGGCCAGAGTGATCTGTCCATTTCTCACTGACCATCCCAACACTCCCTCCATTTCAGAGCAGTCGGCACAGGGGATTCATGTCCCTATGAGTTCTAGTCTGGGTGCCAGTCTGTTTCTGCTCTCTTGCCAACTCCTCATGGAACTGTAATGCCAAACAATGACATCAATGGAGTTAGCAAGAACAAACAGATCTGGGACCAGATCTGGGACTATCGGTCTAGTCCTCAAACAGCTCTTCCTGCTACGCAATCAGGCCATTTTCATCATGATGGGGCGAATCCTAACTGAGTTTTCAATTAGTCATGTTAGTCATTTGATTAGTCATTTGTTAGTCATTTGATGACGACAATGGGACTTAAGTGGCATATCCTAGGCCAACCTTAAATAAAGGTTCAATTGAAAAATAAGTAAAAACATTTGATAAACAAATGTACAAAAGTCTGATGCAGAACTCTGGAGAAGGGTGAAGTTGCCCCTAGATGCTGATCTTTGGTCAGTTTCACATTTCCCCCACTCTAGATACAGTATGTACTGACCCTAGATATGTACCTAGGGGAAATGTCACCCCAGAGCCAGATCTCCAGGCTGTTTAATGGTGAATGCACATGTCTCCGCTCACCTCCATGTTATCAGCCCAGGGCCTTTCATGAAGCTTGTGTGGAATTTCCAGTTCTTTCCCACTGTCAGGAAAGAAAGGGCCAGGGGTGGAGGATACGATATACACAGAACCTTCATTCCACAGCAGTCTACAGTCGTGGCCAAAAGTTTTGAGAATGACACAAATAATAGTTTTCACAAAGTCAGCTGCCTCAGTTTGTATGAAGGCAATTTCCATATACTCCAGAGTGTTATGAAGAGTGCAAGTCCCTTTTGCAAAGTCCCTCTTTGCCATGCAAATGAACTGAATCCCCTAAAAACATGTCCACTGCATTTCAGCCCTGCCACAAAAGGACCAGCTGACATCATGTCAGTGATTCTCTCGTTAACACAGGTGTGAGTGTTGACGAGGACAAGGCTGGAGATCACTCTGTCATGCTGATTTGAGTTCGAATAACAGACTGGAAGCTTCAAAAGGAGGGTGGTGCTTGGAATCATTGTTCTTCATCTGTCAACCATGGTTACCTGCAAGGTAACACGTGCCGTCATCATTGCTTTGCACAAAAAAACATTTATTGGATCTTCAAGGAGAGCAGTTCAATTGTTGTGAAGAAGGCTTCAGGTCGCCCTTAAAAGTCCAGCAAGCGCCAGGACCGTCTCCTAAAGTTGATTCAGCTGCGTGATCGGGGCACCACCAGTACAGAGCTTGCTCAGGAATGGCAGCAGGCAGGTGTGAGTGCATCTGCACGCACAGTGAGGCGAAGACTTTTGGAGGATGGCCTGGTGTCAAGAAGGGCAGCAAAGAAGCCACTTCTCTCCAGGTAAAACATCAGGGACAGACTGATATTCTGCAAAAGGTACAGGGATTGGACTGCTGAGGACTGGGGTAAAGTCATTTTCTCTGAATCCCCTTTCCGATTGTTTCGGAAAAAAGYTTGTCCGGAGTAGACAAGGTGAGCGCTACCATCAGTCCTGTGTCATGCCAACAATAAAGCATCCTGAGACCATTCATGTGTGGGGTTGCTTCTCAGCCAAGGGAGTGTGCTCACTCACAATGTTGCCAACACATCCTCGGAGAGCAACTTCTCCCAACCATCCAGTAACAGTTTGGTGACGAACAATGCCTTTTCCAGCATGATGGGGCACCTTGCCATAAGGCAAAAGTGCCAAGTGGCTCGGGGGAACAAAACATCGATATTTTGGGTACATGGCCAGGAAACTCCCCAGACCTTAATCCCATTGAGAACTTGTGGTCAATCCTCAAGAGGCGGGTGGACAAACAAAAACCCACAAATTCTCCAAGCATTGATTATGCAAGAATGGGCTGCCATCAGTCAGGATGTTGCCCAGAAGTTAATTGACAGCATGCCAGGGCGGATTGCAGAGGTCTTGAAAAAGAAGGGTCAACACTGCAAATATTGACTCTTTGCATCAACTTCATGTAATTGTCAATAAAAGCCTTTGACACTTATGACATGCTTGTAATTATTCTTCAGTATTCCATAGTAACATCTGACAAAAATATCTGAAGACACTGAAGCAGCAAACTTTGTGGAAATTAATATTTGTGTCATTCTCAAAACTTTTGGCCACGACTGTACAGTAGAGGTCTTCATGGATCCACCTGTATCCGAATACCAGAGACCCAATCCAGGAYCCGAGCAGGTCTGGATCCAGAATTCGAAATAATGTCATGGGTCCGGGTCGCATCTGATACGATTGTCACGGGTCTGGGATACATGTCATTTTAACCGACTTGTCCGGATGGACCCATACTGATCCGAACACGACTGCTGCAGTAGGGGAGAGAGACATGTTATAATTTCTGCTGCTGCACTTTGCTTTTCACGAGAGTGCTTGTTGTTGGCCAATCATAAGTCATCAAAGCGGCAATAGGCTACAGTCAAGTTAGGAGATATCTAATCAGTGGAGGAATATGGAATTAAAAGGATGGAATTAAAAGTTAAAGGAGAAGGATAGGCTACAACTGGTCGCCTGTTATTTTATGTTCTGAATGCAGTTGTTGGTTGTAACTGTGTAGGACGAGAAAGCCCATTTGAATGCATATCAGGTCCGGATGGGAAATCCCCAGGTCCAATTTGGGACGGGTCCAACATACTATAGTTATGTTTTGCCATGTTCAGCAGAATTGCCGAAGATATTATCTTATTCTGTTGTAATGCGGTTTTTATTTATTTATTTGATAGCTCTGCAGAATATTCTGATTCTGTGATCTGAGGTTTAGAGTAAACACATCAAATCCCTTTGGATGACTGAAGCTGATTCTGCTGTTTTAATGTGGATTTAGTGTGACTATTTTTAATCCTCTACCATTAACTTTTGTGGAGGTACTCAAATCTCTATTGGTATCCATCCAAATATAAGTGGACTGACAAACAGTGCAGACTGCCGACTGATTTAAATCTATACAGCTTTAAATCTATACAGCTTTAAATAATAGCTGCTCCTAGCTATCATAGCTCCTCTCCAGCCTTGACTCTCCAATCTGGGCTGACCTTTGGGATCACACAGAAGGGACCACTTTAGGGACCCTTTAATCTTATCGGTGTTATTTTTTCATAGTTTTTCTACCAAACATACTTTCAATAAAGTTTTATTATGGGCATTTGCATTTCCCTCTGTAAATATATTATCTGTCCAGGTACAACACCGTTCTAAAAGTTATTTAACTCTGCCACTGTGGCAGCCAAACCTGCCTGGGCAAGAAACACAGTGCACCCAGGACAGCGGGCTGTTCACTGAAGATCTGTAGCACCAATCACTGGTATGGACTTTGTCATTCCTTCTCCTCAGATCCCACCTAGTCAAGTCTCACCCCTGCACCAGTTAAGTTTGACCCCTGTTCAACACTCACCCCTCCCCTAGTCAAGAATCAACCAGTGGTTTTTAGCGAGGCCTCTACACATTTTGCCATGGGGCTGAGGGATAAATGTGCAGTTTTATAGCTAATCTCATTCTTTTCTACACATTTTTCCCATGAGGCTGAGAGAAAATGTTGCTATTTTAAAGAATTTACTTGAATTCTAAGCATTTTGCCATGGCTTATGACGTGTTCATATGCTGTCTGGGTGGCTTGCAACAATATATTTTTTTTTAGCCCAGGCGAAACACTGGTGATGAAACACTAGTGAGCACACCAGGGGTGAGGGAGTCAGGGGGTCAAGGAGCCTCAGGTGGCGGTGTAACTCCAGGTCCCCCTCTGTGGAATGTATGAGGGCCGTACCGTTCAGCTAAAGCAATTCCAGGGTGACGTTTCCCCTAGGTACAGATCTAGGATCAGCTTTCCCTCAACCAATCCTTAGTGAGGACAATGGAAAAACTGACCCAAGATCACCGTCTTGGGGCAACTTCACCCTACGCCAGCCAATGCATTCCAAACGTACTAGGGTGTAATCTGAGCCACAAGAACCCTATGCAAATCAGGTCGACACTTTTGACGCCAAAATGTGTTTGCGTCTTCCTCAGCTTGCTACATAGCGATATTTGCTGTCTTCTAAATAAGCAAGCTATTCCTGAATCTTTCGCCGTCTCAGAACACAACGCTTTTGATTTAGACAGAGGGAAGTATGAGGCAACTTCGACCTAGTTTAGGAAGGACACGTTTCTATTTCAACAGCAGCTAACGCACTGTAATGAAAGACCTCCTGAGAAGTCTCGGAGCTTTTCCCTGATAAGACAACACATCTATGGTCTGCATTTATTCTGTCTCTCCTTCAGATCAGACAGAGGAAATGTTTGAGGGTTGTAATAACCAAACTTTTCCTTTTTCGACTCTACCTCGCCCAGTTACAGTAATATTTCCCGGTGTACTACTTGCTACACAGAATGACACTACTGGAAATCCTTTCATGTATGTGTGCTGTTATTCTGTTATATGCTCATGGCAACAGGATGCTGTCAGTAATTAGAACATGTTACTAAATTTAGCTCCAAATCCACAAACATATTGGCAGTTTTGTTTAGTATTTTTGGCTCTGTAATGCATGAATAATGAGAGCCTCTATGCATTTTAGATCCTTGGAATTGATGGTTACTAAGACTTAAGGCTCCTTTGTGACTTTGGATTCATGGGAAATCATTTAAGTACATGACTAATGCCCTTTAGGTTACATTGTGTACTCGCTCTTTGTTCATTGGGATCTGGGGATGACTAATATGGGCACCATTTCTCAGCGTGCGGACTCCTTTCGTTTTCCAAACAATGTTATAACCGTTAAAGAATTGTTACACTATAATTAAAACCTGTTAGGGCTGCAAGCCCGAGGTCGGTACACTTATGACAACATCCAGCTCAAGTGCAGGGCGCGAAATTCAAAATCTATTTTTTTTAAATATTTATTTATTCCGATTTTAAGTGTTTTACAGCGAAAACACAATATAGCGTTATATTAGCTTACTGCAATAGCTAACACACAACAGCATTGATTCCAAGTAATCGGTAGCGATAGCACAGTTCGACAGATATATGAAATAGCATCCCAAATTGGGTCCTACCTTTGTTGATCTTCCATCAGAATGTTGTACATGGGGTCCTTTGTCCAGAACCGTCTTTATTTGTTTCCAGAACGAACTCTTTCCCTCTTGAATTAGCAAGCACACTGGCCATGCGGCGCAACCTCTCCTTCTTGAACAAATTCATACAACGCATCACGCCTAAAGTCCCGAATAAATTTCAATAATATAATAAAACTATATTGAAAAAACATACTTTAGGATGATATTGTGACATGTATCAAATAAAATCTAAGCCGGAGATCATATTCACCCATAACGACGGTTTTCCAGAAGGCGATTCCAGGTCCAACTTCGCGCCTTCGAAAAAAAAAAATATGGCGGACCTCTCATTCCAAGAGGATGTATTCAATCTCAGAACAAGTAATCAACTCATTTCTGCTCTCACTTCCGCTTGACACCCAGGGAAGGTGTGACGTGTTCTTATAGTCCCAAGTGACATGCCCTTTTATAGACAAGCTCTTGAACAAAGACCTCGCTTTTGGAAATCTCACTTCCGGATAGGAAATGGGCTGCAGAAAGAGTTCTGTTTCACTTAGAGAAATAATTCAAACGGTTTTAGAAACTAGAGAGTGTTTTCTATCCAATAGTAATATAATATGCATATTTTACGAGCAAGAATTGAGTACGAGGCCGTTTGAAATGGGCACCTCTTTCCAGGTTACTCAATACTGCCCCTTCAGCCATAACAGGTTAAAACCGTAACATATTCCATGTTGCTTCTCCACTATTCCTGTAATCTCAGTCAAACCCAGTCTAATCTCAGTCAAACCCGGGAGCTGGAGTTGGGGGCTTTAAAGAAAGTGAGGGAGAAAGAGAGTGGACACGTGGTCAGACTTAAAGGAACCTTTTTTCCTGGAGGTGTAGGGCTAGATCGTTCAACTCTAGACCAATAATCTTAAAGGCATGTAACATGTAGGTAGGCTTGGGTGGTATACCATATACAGTTGAAGTTGCAAGTTTACATACACTTAGGTCGGAGTCATTAACTCGTTTTTCAACCCCTCCGACTTTTGGCAAGTCGGTTATGACATCTACTTTGTGCATGACACAATACATTTTTTCAAACAGTTGTTTACAGACAGATTATTTCACTTATAATTCACTGTATCACAATTCCAGTGGGTCAGAGGTTTCAATACACTAAAGTTGACTGTGCCTTTTAAACAACTTGGAAAATTCCAGAAATGATGTCATGGCTTTAGAAGCTTCTGATAGGCTAATTGACTCATTTGAGTCAATTGGAGGTGTACCTGTGGATGTATTTCAAGACCTACCTTAACTTAGTGACTCTTTGCTTGACATCATGGGAAAATCAAAGAAATCAGCCAAGACCTCAGGAAAAAAATTGTAGACCTCCAAAGTCTGGTTCATCCTTGGGAGCAATTTCCAAATGCCTGAAGGTACCACGTTCATCTGTACAACAATAGTACGCAAGTATAAACAGCATGGGACCACGCAGCTGTCATACCGCTCAGGAAAGAGACGGGTTCTGCCTCTTAAAGATGAACGTACTTTGGTGCGAAAAGTCGGCCAAAATTCACCCAATTTATTGTGGGTGTTTGTGGAGGCTACCCGAAACGTTTGACCCAAGTTAAACAATTTAAAAGCAATGCTACCAAATACAAATTGAGTGTATGTAAACTTCTGACCCACTGGGAATGTGATGAAAGAAATAAAAAGCTGAAATAAATCATTCTCTCTACTATTATTCCACATTTCACATTCTTAAAGTAAAGTGGTGATCCTAAAACAGGGATTTTTTACTAGGATCAGGAATTGTGAAAACTGAGTTAATTGGTTAAGGTGTATGTAAACTTCCGACTTCAACTGTATATCGTAAACCGGGTTATTATGAAATAGCTACGGGATGATTTTTTTCAATACTGTTGAATATTTCTTAGAAGTTTTTCAATACATTGTAATATTTGTAGCTATTTTTCAAGTAAATACCTGTCAACGTGTGCAAAGCGTTCTTATTTCACCTGTCACATTATTTTACATTATGAAGCTTAGTTAGTTCCCCAGAACAGTTGAGCAGGTCTTGTTTGTTGTAAATAGCACAATGGGAGAAAATGCCCGTTAGTGAATTCTCATCCAAGTTTAGAAGTGCAACTGAAGCACAAAATGAGTTTAATGCCGAGCAGAATTACAATAAGAAGCTTTTTCGATCCATGTTTACAAACATGGCAAGATATTTCTTATGATTTTATCTTTTTTTCCTGCATGAAAAACGCATAATTCTGTGTTAACATGACCCCTAAGTTTAACTTGCTATCTGAGTAAGTGGCTGAATTAATAGGTGACGGGGCATCGTATTGTGCTAGTATTGAGAAGTCAATGCCTTTTGGTTGAGTTATTTGTACAGCCGACACTGCTATCTTGATATCCTTGCGTTTTTTTCTCCTCTCTGTTCTTGGTGGTCTCCTCCTCCCCCCTCTTCTCCGAGCAGAGCAGGCAGGCCCGTTGCCCCTTAGCTGACTCAGACTCCACACAGACACAGCTTGTAGACATGCTGCTGGAGAGCCAGTATGGCATTCGTCAAAACTTTGTTCATTTGCTCAATGTCTCTCGTTCACATTCGCTTGTAAATGTCAATATCTCCTACACATATATGTATAAATTTATGCTCTGGATTGTCTGTCTGCAATTTGTTTATTTTAGTTTGCGTTCGTTATAATAACGGTGCCCTATGAAATCCGCATAATTTTTTCTCTCTCGAAATTCCGTATTCTTTTTTCCCAAATTCATTTTTTTCCGTTAATTTTTCTGAATTATGTGTTTTACAATTTACGCTAATTTTAGCATCAGAGAGTGTCTAGTAATGTGAATGAATAAAAAGTCAACAATTTAAAAAGATAGAACAGTACATGTGTAATGATGCAACACATTGCACTATTTTTTATCAAGGCAATTGCTTCAATACAGAGTTCATTATAAATGAAAAAAAGTTTCCAGCTGGCTGAGGATGTTTGTGACTGCCTGGGATGATGACTTTTCTGCCAACAAAAACTCTCTGCACAGATGAACATGCTCTGCGTGGTACTTCACTGCCTCAAACCAGCTATTCCATCTGGAGCTCACTGCTTCAGGAGGATCCTTGGCCTGCACAAACGCCTTCATAATGAGGAAGCTCACCTGTCTTCTCTTTCTGGCAGGCTTCTTGAAGAAGACAGATCTCATCCATGTCACAAGTGATGCAACTTCAGAGAAGTATTTGTAGTGCTGCCAGGTCTCACCCACCAGATTGAAGACATGGCAGAGGCAGGTTACATGGACACTGTTGGGCATCACTCCATTCAGAAACTCCTTGTATGCCTTCAGACAGTAGGAGGCATTATCTGTGACCGCTGCCCAGGCATTGTTCAGGTTCAGATGGTTGCTGTGGAGGGAGGCTAGTACAGCTGGGAAAACGTTGAGTAGATGCATCTGAAGAGGCATGCTCTGGTTAACATGGTGCTTTTCCTTGTTCTTCACATGGGCTGTCGATTTTTGTTTCCAAATTCTGCGATTCCGTCCGCATCGCGGAAATCATAGGGGCCTAATAATATGTAGCTAGTGGCCTCCATGGAAATTCGCAATTACTTGGTAATAGACGCCCAATGGGCTTTTTGTGTGTTTTTGGCTGAGATAATCATTATCATCATTATAGTCTCTACACTGTGATCAATGCAGAGTAGATGACCGTGCAGCTCATTCCTATCATCTCGCCTTGCCTTATTTCTACCGCCTGGTAATCTCTGAGGAGATTGTGCTTTTGGTGTTGAAGACTACAAAGCATGCTGTGGGCTAAACCCATCATGTCTTTATGTGTGTGGGCTGCTTTAACTGTGGCCTGTACTGATAGCTGTGAGCTGATGAAGGCTGTCAGCCAAAGCCTGCCCAGCCACTCCGGATCACGCCATCACAGCCAAGAGTGTCGTTAAGCTCCTCCGGGACAGAAACCATCAGATCACTGGGAGCCTGAGGACGTTATCCTTCTCGAGGACTAATGTTATTGGATCACAGGAAGGATCTACACAGACAGGTGGCACAAGGAGAAGAATTAACTGTGGTAAATGAAGAGAGTGCTATAGTGGAAGTAGTAGTAGAAGAAGAATAAAAGGCTAGGGAAGTAGTTAGGCCTTCCATTTAAGCCCTCATGCCCTCATCTGTTCTTCAGATAGTTCCATCCCCCACCCTCTTTCAACCTACGTCCACCACACCAGGTCTGTACATATATGGAAGCAGGTTATTATGTTTCTCTCATCATCATCCTCAGCCAGCGCAAAGCCTCCCTCCTCATAATCCTGCATACAGTTGGCCAGGGGATTCTCTCTCTCTCTCTCTCTCTCTCTCGCTCAACAGATTCTTCTCTGTGCTGACAGTCCCCCATGTGAGAGGGTTTGGCACAAAATCCCAGCCCACTCTCTGTGTATCTTTGGCACACGCACATGCACACATAAATACTAATGTCTTTTTTTTTTTTTTTAGCTCTACATTCAGAGCAAATCTCTACCGCTCTCTTTGCCAGGCAATGGTATTCTGCTCCGATTATCTGCATTTGTGTATCGGAGGGGGGCTATGGGGATTAGCGTATGGGCGAAAGCATGACATGAGATGAAGAACAATCGCTTGTAATACTGCACTCGGCATCGTCATGGCTATGTGAACCTGCTGCTGTGTCCATTTACTTAGAATGGGAGGAGAGTTTCACTTGGGCCATGGGTTAGGGAAGGGGCTTTTAAAACGGCTCGGGTGTGAACGCTTGGAGCGCAAGAGGAACAGGTGTGTGTGTGTGTGTGTGTCGACCCAGTCGGGTGCTGCTGTATATGCACTGCCTTTCCAGCTTTACATGTGTGTCACCCAGACTAGTCCAGTGAGTTTTCTCAGCGAGCTAGAGCTCACTCACTATATGACTGTGTATGACTCACTGTGACGTAAGGGGGGGGGGCGAATGGTTGACTGTGTCTCCGTTAGAAGAATGTTGCACCAGATGGTCTCTGAGTTTTGGACAGACGTTGTAATGGCATTGATGCAGGCTGGAGCCTTGTGACTGGGATGTAAGGCCTGGAACTGAGGCGTGGCAAGTTAAGTAACCTGTCTCTGGGCCACTTCTTCTTCTGATGGTAAAGTTCAAACCAACCACAGTCAACCAACCCAACCATTCTACCCTCCAGGAGCCCAGCATACCATCTCAAGTTAAAAGGGAGGGTAGGTTAGACTCCTTTTAAAGGGAGGGCTGGTTCTGTGGTTATGTGGCTGACAGAATTCCTTGGCCTCCGAGCTGAACATCTGTGATTAGATTCATATGGACCAAGGCTTTTRATTTATTTATTTATTATTATTTTTTACAAATCTGCGTTCACTTAATATAGTTCGAGCAGATACTTTGACTTTTGTTTCGATTTGTAAACATTAATTTACCATAATTTCTTTGCTAGGTAGTGTTCGCCCGATATACCTGCGCCAAAACGCAGGTATTTTTCATCCTATAGCTTGATCATCTTCTTTTTAAATAGTGAGCCAACATGACAGATCAAAACACATGTTCTCATTGCTCTATCTTGTCCCTCTACAGCAGACATAGAGTGAGCAATATGTTTGGATCATTGAATCACAATAAAATCGCAGTATCGAATCGCAATACATATAGAATCATGAGAATACATATCGTATTGGCGACCAAGTATCATGAAAATATCGTAACGTGAGGTCCTTGGCAATTCCCAGCCCTACTCTTAAATCAGTTTTATAGAGAACTACCGACACGTAATTCGAACCATAGCATGCAATTTATTCAGTGTACTTGGCAGTTCTGCTACTGACAAACTCTGTGAACTTCTGCCATTACCTTTTTGTCTGTCTCTGTCTTCTAGGCCAGTGTTTCGCAATTATAGGCATGCAAAATTCCGGCAATTTCCAGAAATCCTAGTTGGAATATTCCTGTAATCATGATTTCAGGAAAATTTGGGAAAGTTACTGGAATTTTGCGTTGTATGTCCCTGGGATGTTGCTAACTGACAGGTCGCTCAGATAGTCAGTTCACAGTCACTGATTTAGTCAGCTCTCAAGAGTAAATCAAAGTCCTCCTTCAAAGTAAGGAATTAATCATAGCTTGTTTGCCGGAAGGCTCCCGATTTGAAAGACAGCTACCCACCTCAGGGTAGAGAAAACGATAGAGAATCCTGGCTGTAACCCTCTGACTAGAGCAGCTGTTTCCGGATCCGTCAAAACATCCCCTGACTGGAGCCTGCTATAGGAGCGTGTCTGATGGCGACCGTATTTACTAGGCCTTCTCTTCACAAAGGAATGCCTTGACATAACACTGGCAAATTCTGTTGGATGGAAGAATGACAACAATGCAGACGGGGAAGACGCCAGTGTAGATGTGTTGTAGCTTTTTGGACATATGGTTTGACGTAAGAGTTACTGGTGGTTTAAGGCGACGTGCCGATTCGCCAACCGTCTCGTGAAGCATGTACTTGCACACGTTATTGCATGGATTTAGCAATGGTGGAATCTCCCTCCGGCCAATGCTTACACCATTCCTATGCTTTTAAATCCATGACGGGGAGTGTGCAAGTGCACACTTCAGAAGAAGGATGGAGAATTGGGGCAATGCCTATGGAGTTKTTTTAATGGCTGGTGGCCATGTGTTGCAACCCTTATTGTGATGTTTGACCCACAAAAGAAGCAGCAAATGTGAATTCTGGGGGGGAAAACATGCTTTTAATCCTTTTCTCAGAATTCGGACTATTTAGCCTACATCAGCACGGCATTTCAGATGCTGTCAATTTCAAATTCATATGTAATAAACATCTCCTTAAATCCTACAGGTATGCAATGCAACAGTCCTAAACCCCCTTATAAAACCTCTTTTAGACTGTCAACACAACATGCATGTATTTTACATTGGATACACTAGACTAGTGCTGTCTCACAGTCGTATGTGTGTGCTTGAACCCGGTCATGTGTTTGATTATGACCATGTAACATGCGTTAGGAAGAGTGATGCTCTACAACCAAATCATTTCAGATAAGATTTAGGATTTTTGTCCCCAGATTTATAGAGCATCTGGGCTTGGTGGCTTAAGCCATAAAATGACAAACAAATGGTTTATGACAAACATTTATAATAGACGTACAGTCCGCCAGGTTGCAGGACAGCTACAGAGGCAGTCATCTGATTGTTAAAGGCATCCTCCTGACCAGTCCATATGTTGTAATCCTTCATCATTTTTTAACCTCTTTGCTCTTTTTCCAACTCTTTCCTCGTTGTTTCGACTGATGAAGTGCCAACCCTGCACACTCAGCCTATCACGTCTATGCCGAGGGTGACTCAGTGAACACTGTTCTGAAACCTACGCTCTAACTAAGTGTGTGTGTGTTTTCCTCCAGACGTGACCATGGGCTGCATCAAGAGTAAAGAAGACAAGGGTCCCACCATGAAGTACCGGCCGGACAATGCTTCGGCCTCGGACGTCATCGCCCCCCATGTAGGCCCCTACGGGCCCGACCCCACCCAGCTGCAGCAGAACCAGCCACCTTCCTCTGGACCCGCCGCAGGCTTCAACCCTCACGCTATCACCCCCTTCGGAGGAGCCTCCATCATGACCCCCTTCGGAGGGGCATCCACCTCCTTCTCCGGTGCTCTCCCCGGTGCATTCCCCGGTGCCGTATCAGGTGAAACTCGCCTACTATCCACATAATCCTAGATGTAGATCTTCAAGCGTAGCCTACCTCGAATTTTCGTGCGAATTACACTGACATTTTATTCACAGAATCCAAACTTGAGACCTTAAGGCGTAACTCGAGTTTCGGTGCAATCACGTGTTGACACCAATGGATGATTTGTGCGACGCGTTTGTGCGCATGTATCTTTCGAGTGTGGGTTTCTTTTCGTACCCGTGTGCCTTTCTATCATAACAACAGTGCTATATAAGCACTCTTAAGGTGTGTCATATGAGACTGCTATGGTTCTTTCACAAGGGCCTATATACTTATTCTCCAACGGAATAGTCGGTGACCTGACACCTCAATATCCGGAGCCGCTCGAAAACCCCATCTGCCGTTGTGTTCCAGCCAATTCAAATCCGACAGTCTATCGTCGTCTCCCTCTAGATGTCCTTCAGTCACGTTGTCCACAGGTGCCATTAGCACAAACAAACAAAAGAAATCAATGATTGAACGTTACATCTTTTTATAGGTCCCAGTGAGCTGGGAGATGGGATTGAGCCCTCCTGTATAGGTGGGATTAGGTTTGTAATCCCCAATCCCTGTTGTGTTATCTGGTCCGGGGGTGGTGGTGGTGCTCCATGGCACGTTATGGCGTTCCTCGACCAGTTAATGGGATTAGCGTTGGCAGCTTTGTGTTGTTCAGCATTGGTTTAGATGAATATGTGCTCCCTGCGAGGCTGTGTCCGTAATGGCACCCTACGGGCCCGGGTCAAAAGTAGTGTACTAACGTGAGTAGGGTGCCGTTTGGGACGTAGCCGTAGTTGGTTATCCACACAATCTGCCCTACCTGTCTAATCTCTGTCCAGTAAGCAGAATGGTTTACATAGTGTTCTGTATAGACATTACAGCTGTGAGATTAGATGACCTGTGCTGTGCTATTATTCACACTTTGTAAATTGTGTTCGATTTGCACCGAGCTGACGTAAACACTTCCCCTACGACGCTAAACAAACAAACAACCTTGCCGGATGGTTAAATCCCCTCCCGTCAGAGCAACCAATGTAGTATCCGCCCCCCCTGMCAAATGAATGCCTGACATGAATGACAGTCTTTCCCTTTTACCCTTCCCAATGTATCCATGGCAGACCTGGGTTTAAATACTATTTGAAATCGTTGCTTTAGGCTAGAGTGCCAGATGTGCAGTTTTCATCAATTATATTGATTCCATTGCACCAGGAAAGCTCAATTATGCCCAGCTTAAGTATTTCAAATAGTATTTCAACCCAGGTCGGATCCATGGCCAATGGCGTGTCTACGGTTCTTTCCTGACGCGTGGCAGTTTTGTTCATATCTTTCTACGCTGGACATTTGCATAGAGTAGAATTAACTGCAGGGAAAAATCTACAGGGAGTGTGCAGGCTGGAGACCACGGATCTATTGCTACCCTCCTCTCACAACAGTGTGTCACACTACACATACCAGTCACGTACCACCGCTATTGAAACAGAACCGCCTCTACAGATCTACTTTCTCTGACTGACCTCCCATTGGTGCCTTTGCAGCAAAGATAAGAGTTTGTTTCTGTCAATGTCACTGAATGTTGACAGTACCAATCTTGGCACAAAGGTCGCCAGGTATTTATAGAAAATCTTTGTATCCTTAGTAGGCTATTAGTAGCTCTGAATGGCGTCATATTGTGACTTTTTCACCATCTGTACTGGTTCTCCACCAAAATTAGTCAACAAAACTCTTTTTGAGTCCCCTGAATGTAGATACTGTCCATGAATTTCACTTGTGCTTTTTGAATGTTTTATTGAATGTTTTCTGTCTCTGTGTGTGTGTGTGTGTGTTCAGGTGGGGTTACGTTCTTCGTGGCCTTGTACGACTATGAAGCCAGAACTTCAGACGACCTGACGTTCAAAAAAGGGGACCGCTTCCAGATCATCAATAACACGTGAGTTCTTGTGGGCCCTGGTCAAAAGTAGGCCACTATATAGGGAATAGGATGCCATTTGGGATGCAGGCTCCCGCTTTGCACCCGTTCTGTACAACTTTCTTCCTACATGTTAAATATAAATAAATAAATAAACATTGGTTCGATTTTTGTTTTCACCCTCTGATCCTGTTTTTACACCCAGATCACTGTAGTCTTTCATGTATTTARTGAACCCCCTTTAACACAGATGTGCCTCAGGTCATAAATACCTCTCTGCTCTAGAATGTAGCCTTGGGTGACTTTGTTCAATTCAAATATAATGCATTGCTGCACGCCATAATATAGCTATAGAACACATGCATGAAAGACAGCAGGTACAAGACATAACCAGGCTACCGTTACTAGGAACCGCGAGTGCTGGAGTGTGCAGACATAGTAGTGATACTATATCTGGATGATTCTCTCTCTCTCGCTCTGTGTTTTTCCCCCTACAGAGAAGGGGACTGGTGGGAGGCGCGCTCCATCAACACAGGGAAGAAGGGTTACATCCCCAGTAACTATGTGGCTCCAGCTGACTCTATCCAGGCTGAAGAGTAAGGCCCTTGTTTATCCTCTCACCTGACCTAACCTGATTAGGACCTTCCACTGACACAACAGCACTATCCTAACCACAGCATCATGATCATGCATCACATGCCTCTCACTGGAGGCCCATTCACTTTTTTTTGTTTTATTTTTTTTATTTAACTAGGCAAGACAGTTATTTGCAATGACAGCCTCCTGGGGAACAGTGGGGTTAACTGCGCTGTTCAGGGGCAGAATGACAGATTTTTACATTGTCGGCTCGGGGATTCGATCCAGCACCCTTTCGGTTACTGGAGCCAATGCTCTAACCTCTAGGCTACCTGCCGCCCCAAACTAGAATAGCTCATAKCTTCTTCTGTTCTCCTGAGGCCATATTTATCAAGCGTCTCAATAGGAGTGCTGATCAGGTTCCTCCTGTCCRTGTAATCTCATTCATAGCGATCKACAGATGTAGGATCTTAATTGGATCGAGACAAACTTTCCTGCAATTTTCAATTTGTCGTGTTTTTTGAGGTTTAAAAAAGGCTTCTGAAGTTTCCACTTTGACATTTCAGACTTCATTTTCATAAYGTATCAACCCCTACAAAAATGTCCTGGACTTTAATCCACATGGCTTGTTGCTGCAGGATTATTTTCCTGCTGTAGAAAACTGGCTCAAATAAACCAGCACTCCTACGCCTGGGACACTTGATACCTGTGTCCCCTGGGGGTTTCATCTACCGTCTCATGTCGAATATAAGCCTAGAGGTTTATGATCGTTTAGCAAGGAAATAGAATGTAATCCGGTTTGTTACATGACCCCTGATGGACTCAAATAATTCTGTGTTTCCTCTCATTGTGTATTTCAAGTTTGACTTTTCCAAACACGGAAATGATCCTTACTAGTATTGAGTCAAATGAAGTTAATAATGACGTAAGCCGGTATTCATGTTAATGTGTGTCCTCTCATAGGAGTAGAATGATGTGCTAGTTCTGGAACGCAATACATACTTGGAATGGCTGGGGCTTCTCAAGGACAGATTTGGGAAAGGCTCATTTTTACAAAGGCTCAACTCATTCTAAGTCTGTGTKCTYCCTCAGGTGGTACTTTGGTAAAATGGGCCGTAAAGATGCCGAGAGGCTGCTGTTGAATCCAGGCAACAACCGAGGCACCTTCCTGGTGCGAGAAAGTGAAACCACTAAAGGTGAAGATGATTAGCGTGAAAAATCGTGCATGGACTGCATCTCAAGTAACACGCTATTCCCCATGGAGTGCGCTACTTTTGATGGTTCATATTCATAAAGTGTCTCAGAATATGGGCGTGCTGATCCAGGATCAGATTCTCCCCATCCATAAYAATCTGATTCATTGTGATCTAAAAAGTGAAACTGATCTGACATCAGCACTTGAGCTCATATGGTGCCCTAAGTAGTGCACTATATGGGGAATAGGGAGTCATTTAAGACATAGCCAGTGACACTCTCATTTACATGAATAGATAAAGCCTAGATCTTAATACTGTTGGATGGATGGACGAAGAATCTGGTCATTGTCTCCTCCAGGTGCTTATTCCTTGTCCATACGAGACTGGGACGATGCCAAAGGCGACAATGTGAAACACTACAAGATCCGCAAACTCGACAACGGGGGTTACTACATCACCACACGCGCCCAGTTTGACACCCTGCAGAAACTGGTCAAACACTACACAGGTAGGTCTTCTAGCTCTTTTTCATAGGATCTCTCTCTCTCTCTCTCTCTCTCTCTCTCTCTCTTCTCTAGCACTCTCTCAAACTCACTCTCTTACAGACCTGCTACCCTGCAAATGTAGCCTTGGTGAGCGTGAGACACTCCTATTCATTTCAATGAAACCTGGGTGGAAGCAGCACGGCTCCGCGTGAGGCTTGCACTGCTCCTCGTAAAATTACACTGGTTCTATTTTGAAAAGTTTGATGTGCAGCTCACACACGAGAACACTTAATGAAGTGGCTTGCGTTCTGTTCACGCCGGCAAAAGGTCACGCGTCCAGTTGTATTACCAAAAAAAAAAAACTGTTTTCACAACAACCGAGTGTAGCTCCCCAGTAACTTTCTCATTCACCGCTTCCCTCCCTTCTCCAAGAGCAGAGCAGTTCCTGATCTAAAATTCACTCTCTTTTACCACAGTCTCTCTCTATCTCTCTCTCTCTGTCCCTCGTCTGTGCTTTGGTAATACCTGGCGTACCTGTAATTGTTCCGGTGATTTCTCCAGCTCGAGGAATGGTACTCAGATTGAATATTTAATGGATACCTTCCTTAAGTGCTTCCCTTGCCGCCAAAGGAGAGAGGTTAAAGCACTCTGGGTGAGCCCACTTTATTGCTGTTTGTGTCCCAAATGGAACCCTGTTCCCTACACAGTGCACTACTTTTGACCAGAGCCCTATGGGACCAGGTGAAAAGTAGTGCACTATATAGGGAATAGTGTGCCATTTGGGACATAATCTACTTTTCTCTGGTGCATTTTGAAACCAGCAGGTCCAAGCTGTGTTAAACCATTCTCTTCTCATTCATATTTCAGCTGTGTAATTWTAGGCTGAATTTAGCCGTATCACATGGTGTACGGAAAAACTTGAAGTACTGTGTGAAATGTCCCCTTTTTAAGCTGCGTTCGTTGTATATTAGTTACTCCTGTGACTCAGAAGAATGTTGACCATGGTATTTATGTGTGTGGGTGTGTGCGTGCATCTGTGTGTGTGTATATGTGTGTGTCTGTCCCCACGCTCAGAGCATGCAGATGGGCTGTGCCACCGGCTGACCACGGTGTGCCCCACGGTGAAGCCCCAGACTCAGGGCCTGGCCAAGGATGCCTGGGAGATCCCCCGGGAGTCCCTCCGCCTGGAGCTCAAACTGGGCCAGGGCTGCTTCGGAGAGGTCTGGATGGGTAAGACTGTACACACACACATACAGACAGACAGAGACACACACACATACTTGACACTCCGAATGGTCTGGATGGGCAACAGACAGGGAATATACAGTATGACATATTATTATATTACTATGACTTTTAAAATCATCCAGCAGTGCTATTTGTAGAGTTAGCTCAGAGTAAATGTTGCAATTTTTCAACCATTCCTGAACCTGCAACCAAAAACAAGCTACACATGGGCAGTACCAAAACAAGTGACCTAATGATTGTCCCCCATATATATGACATTCTATTGGTTGCAAGAATTTTGTATAATAATTTAAATTGAAAAACTACGTTTTGAATCCGGCGTCGTTTTGTGTATCAATTCATAAACCATGTGCCATGGAATTGGTATATCAAAAATCTCCTCCCAACTATTTTGCAACCTGTATGGCGCATCTGTCAATTGTTTGGTCCTAAAATGAAACTGGCATACTTTTTTTTTTTTTTATCACAATTTTTCTATAGCCAATTTTGGTCCTTATTGCAAGGCTGACAGACAAGTTCCTTACCTTCTCCCATATCCACTTTTTGTCATCCATTTTTGCAGTAATGCTGCAATCAGTTGGTTGTAATTTTGGGAAGAGCAGACATTTCCATGTATTTTTGTTAACTGCATGTGTGACATTCCACCAGTCCTATTTATGATATAATTCACAAAGATCATATGTTTCTTTTCATAAATAATGTTTTATCATCAATTAGTATATTTGAGTTTAACCATAGTATTTGTTCTGTCTTTTATAGTGGATTAAACTGAAATTGCAACCAACCCACTGTTCCTAGGCTGTCATTGTAAAAAATWATTTGTTCTTAACTGACTTGCCTAGTTAAATAAAGGTTAAAAAATAAAATATATAAATATTTATTTTAATAAAGGGTAAAAGAGCATTCTTAAACACGGGGTGAGCCATTCTTACTTATCTGCTAGAGAACCAGTTCAGATTTAAGTATAGTTTTTGTGTGATTGAAGCCTTTAGTGAGAGTTCCGATGCTTTAATATTTAATAATTTCTGCCTTCGGAATTAATATTCATGATATAAATAGGCCTGTTTAATTTAGTCGAGCTTCCGTTCCAAATAAAGTGAATATTTTTTGCTCATATAATTTWAAAAAACTTTTTTAGGTGTAGAAGGACCATAAGTAAATAGGTCAACTGGGATATGACTAAATAATTAATCAGGGTGCACATCATTATTCAGTATGAATCCAGAGAGGTTAGAAAAATTATCTAGCTCCTGTCAGGCTGTGCAGGGATCCAAATCAGCGTACAATGACAGCTTTGTTTTTAAGCCCTGGATTTCTAGCCCCTCAATATTGTTGTCGGATCTGACTTTAATAGCTAACATTTCGATGTTCATAATAAATAGATATGCCGATAGTGGACAACCTTGTTTTACTCCTCTTGACAATTTATTACTTTCTGAGAAGTAGCCATTATTTACTATTTTACACCTGGGGTTATACATAACTTTAACCCATCGTTTAAGAG
This sequence comes from Salvelinus sp. IW2-2015, assembly GCF_002910315.2. Classification (NCBI taxonomy): domain Eukaryota; kingdom Metazoa; phylum Chordata; class Actinopteri; order Salmoniformes; family Salmonidae; genus Salvelinus; species Salvelinus sp. IW2-2015. The sequence goes on along the minus strand of NC_036857.1, from coordinate 38,846,955 downwards.
ATTCTCCTAAATTAAAATAGTCCAGGCATTTATATATACATTTCGGGCCTTTTCAAAGTTAGCTATGAATACCAGGCCTGGTTTCCCTGATTTTTTTGTTGTTGTTTTAGTGGTCTATTGTTTCCAGTACTTATCTTATATTATCTCCAATGTATCGYCCATGTAAAAACCTGTTGTAAATGACTATTGTAGCTGGAAACAGCAGATTGTTTATGGAATATCTACATACAGAGGCCCATTATCAGCAACCATCAGTCCTGTGTTCCAATGGCACGTTGTGTTAGCTAATCCAAGGCTAATTGATCTTTAGAAATCCCTTTTGGAATTATGTTAGCAGAGCTGAAAACTGATGTTCTGATTAAAGAAGCAGCAAAACTGTCCTTCTTTAGACTAGTTGAGCGTCTGGAGAATCAGCATTTGTGGGTTCGATTACAGGCTCAAAATGGCCAGAAACAAAGAACCTTCTTCTGAAACTCATCAGTCTATTCTTATTCTGAGAAATGAAGGCTATTGCATGCAAGAAATTGTCAAGAAACTGAAGATCTCGTACAATGCTGTGTACTACTCCCTTCATAGAACAGCACAAACTGGCTCTAACCAGAATAGAAGGAGAAGTGGGAGGCTCCGGTGTACAACTGAGCAAGAGGACAAGTACATTAGAGTGTCTAGTTTGAGAAACAGATGCCTCACAAGTCCTCAACTGGCAGCTTTTTGCAAAAAGAAAACACATCTGACTGGCCAATAAAATAATAAGATGTTCAAAATAACACAGACACTGGACAAAGGAAGATTGAAAAAAAGTGTTATGAACAGACAAATCTTAGTTTGAGGTGTTCGGATCACAAAGAAGAACATTTGTGAGAGACCGAGAAAATGAAAAGACGCTGGAGGAGTGCTTGACACCATCTGTTGTAAAGACGAATAGCTTTATTGAGCCTCCGCCATGTATATCTCACTAGGTCAGGATATTTAAGCCTCCATATATCCACTAGTTCCAATATATTGATAATATTTCTTTAAGTGCATGAGGGTGATAGTTTGCAGTGTGATTTCCTTTATGTTCCGTTGAGGTACACTATATATACAAAAGAATGTGGACACCCCTTCAAATTAGTGGATTTGGCTATTTCAGCCACACCCATTGCTGACAAATGTATAAAATCGAGCACACAGCTGTGCAATATCCATAGACAAACATTGGTAGTAGAATGGCCTTACAGAAGAGCTCAGTGACTTTAACGTGGTACCGTCATAAGATTACACCTTTCCAACAAGTCAGTTCTTCAAAATTCTGCCCTGCTAGAGCTGCTCCGGTCAACTGTAAGTGCTGTTATTTTGAAGTGAAAACGTCAAGGAGCAACAACGGCTCAACCGCGAAGTGGTAGGCCACAAGTTCACAGAACGGACCGCAGAGTGCTGAAGCGTGTAGTGCGTAAAAATTGTCTGTCCTCGGTTGTGAAACTCCCTACTGAGTTCCAAACTGCCTCTAGAAGCAACGTCAGCACAATAACTGTTTGTCGGAAGCTTCATAAAATGGGTTTCCATGGCCGAGCAGCCGCACACAAGGCTAAGATCACCATGCACAATGCCAAGCGTTGGCTGGAGTGGTGTAAAGCTCACTGCCATTTGACTCTGGAGCAGTGGAAACGCGTTCTCTGGAGTGATGAATCACGCTTCACCATCTGGCAGTCCGACAGACAAATCTGTGTTTGACGGATGCCAGGAGAACGCTACCTGCCGAATGCATAGTGCCAACTGTGAAGTTTAGTGGAGGAGGAATAATGATCTGGGGCTGTTTTTCATGGTTCAGGCTAGGCCCCTTAGTGAAGGGAAATCTTAACGTTACAGCATACAATGACATTCTAAACAATTCTGTGCAGTTTGGGGAAGGCCCTATCCAGTTTCAGCATGGCAATGCCCCCATGCACAAAGCGAGGTCCATACAGAAATGATTTGTCGAGATCGGTGTGGAAGAACTTAACTGGCCTGCACAGAGCCCTGACCTCAACCCCATCGAACACCTTTGGGATGAATTAGAACGCCGACTGCGTGCCAGGTCTAGTCGCCCAACACCAGTTCCCGACCTCACTAATGCTCTTGTGGCTGATTGGAAGTCCCTGCAGCAATGTTCCAAAATCTAGTATATTTTGACACCCTGTACACATGGATCCTAGGGCCTTTAAGAGATAGGGGCCCATCCTTTAAAAAGAGCACATGGTGACACCTACACTACAGATCCAGATTCACAGCCAACGTAATTTCGAACACATTCGCCTCGTTTGTACCCCCCCAACTCAAGAGAATACTAGATGTGTGAGTGCATATGCAGTTTGGCTATTTAAGAAGGCATGCCAAATTGAGCAAGAATTGGAAGATTTGATTAACCAATATCTAGTCCTAGCTGATGGAGCTCGCACATCCACTTTCACCCCAACACCCACACAAGCGTCCCCATTGTGACCCATCTTCCCAAGCACCTCTGTGCAGTCAGACCATTTGATTATTCTGTGCCGCCAGGGCTACAATAATATACCCCCACTCTGATTGTCCGAGTGCAACTCCCTCCCCATGGGTTACTGCAGCCAGTGTTGCCAGCACTGCCACTACCTGGGTGGGGGTACTCCACCGGAATTCCCACCGGCTAGGTGCGAGGTCATCAAGGTTCTCATTAGCAGCTTTGAGAAAATCCCATCTGGGGCTTTGGCTTTTGGACCTACCCTGCCAGGCAGGGTCAGACTCTTGTGGGGGCGGTCCTGCTTTAGTGGATCTCAGACCGCATTCACCTTTCTGTCATGACTGCATAGGCTACTTGCAGCAGGCCTATAAAACGAATAAGGACTTCTCCTTAGTGGGTGGGTCGCTTAGGTGGGTATYTAGGATATAGGGTTGGCACCGTTCGATCATGATAGGACAAAAAACTAAATAATTATATATATACAGTTGAATTTGGAAGTTTACATACACTTAGGTTGGAGTCATTAACTAGTTTTTCAACCACTCCACACATTTCTTGTTAACAAACTATAGTTTTGGCAAGTCGGTTAGGGCATCTACTTTGTGCATGACACAAGTAGTTTTTCCAACAATTGTTTACAGACATATTATTTCACTTATTCACTGTATCACAATTCCAGTTGGTCAGAAGTTTACATACACTAAGTTGACTGTGCCTTTAAACAGCTTGGAAAATTTGAGAAAATGATGTCATGGCTTTAGAAGCTTCTGAGAGGCTAATTGACAATTGAATTTGAGTCAATTGGAGGTATACCTGTGCATGTATTTCAAGGCCTACCTTCAAACTCAGTGCCTCTTTGCTTGACATCGTGGGAAAATCAAATGAAATCAGCCAAGACCTCAGGAAAAACAATTATAGACCTCCACAAGTCTGGTTCATCATTGGGAGCAATTTCCAAACGCCTGAAGGTACAACGTTCATCTGTACAAACAATAGTACGCAAGYATAAACACCATGGGMCCACGCAGCTGTCATACCGCTCAGGAAGTGACGTGTTCTCTCCTAGAGATGAACATACTTTGGTGCGAGAAGTGCAAATCAATCCCAGAACAACAGCAAAGGACCTTGTGAAGATGCTGGAGGAACGGGTACAAACTTATCTATATCCACAGTAAAACGAGTCCAATATCGACGTAACCTGAAAGGCCCCTCAGCAAGGAAGAAGCCACTGCTCCAAAACCGCCATAAAAAGCCAGACTACGGTTTGCAACTGCACATGGGGACAAAKATCGTACTTTATGGAGAAATGTCCTCTGGTCTGATGAAACAAAAATAGAAGTTCGGCCATAATGACCACCGTTATGTTTGGAGGAAAAAGAGGGAGGCTTGCAAGCCGAAGAACACCATCACAACCATTAAACACAGGGGTGGCAGCATCATGTTATGGGAGTGCTTTGCTGCAGGAGGGACTGGTGCACTTCACAAAATAGATGGCATCATGAGGGCGGAAAATTATGTGGATATATTGAAGCAACATCTCAAGACATCAGTCAGGAAGTTAAAGCTTGGTCGCAAACAGGTCTTCCAAATGGACAATGACCCCAAGCATACTTCCAAAGTTGTGGCAAAATGGCCTAAGGACAACAAAGTCAAGGTATTGGAGTGGCCATCACAAAGCCCTGACCTCAATCCTATAGAAAATTTGTGGGCAGGCGCCGTTACACCAGCTCTGTCAGGAGGAATGGGCCAAAATTCACCCAACTTATTGTGGGAAGCTTGTGGAAGGCTACTCGAAACATTTGACCCAAGTTAAACAATTCAAAGGCAATGCTACCAAATACTAATTGAATGTATGTAAACTTCTGACCCACTGGGAATGTGATGAAAGAAATAAAAGCTGAAATAAATCATTCTCTCTACTATTATTCTGACATTTCACATTCTTAAAATAAAGTGGTGATCCTAACTGACCTAAAACAGGGAATTTCTACTAGGGGTAAATGTCAGGAATTGTGAATAACTGAGTTTAAATGTATTTGGCTAAGGTGTATGTAAACTTCCCACTTCAACTGTATGTTTGCATATCCCATATCTGCGTAAAAGTGAAGACTCGCTCTGTCACAGTGGCATCCGCTCCTTCGGGGACTCAAGTCCTTTCAGCTACAGCTCATAACTTCATGTGTGCTTTCCTCTCTGTACTCAAATACACCCCGTTTGTCACATTGTACCTATGACACACTGTATAACTCTATAAACAGTAGCCATACTGTAATATGTCAGACYGCGCATCCCAAATGGCACCCTAATCCATATGTAGTGCACTTCTTTTGACCAGGCTGTGTAGGGAATAGGGTGCCATTTAGTACACATACATAATGTGTACTGTGCTGGAAACGACCATTTTGTTTACTCCTGTTTACACTAGTGTCTTTCTGGTACAATAAGAGGTAGCATCATGACTCAAACACGACTTACTAAAATTTTGTCATTCTATTCAGGCACGTGGAACGGCACCACCAAGGTGGCGATTAAGACCCTGAAGCCAGGCACCATGTCCCCCGAGGCCTTCCTCCAGGAGGCCCAGATCATGAAGAAGCTGAGGCACGACAAGCTGGTGCCCCTCTACGCCGTGGTGTCTGAGGAACCCATCTACATCGTCACTGAGTACATGGCCAAAGGTACCCATCGTCGTACGCACGTATAGCAGACGCGTATAAATCACACACACATATTATTGTACACACGGAATGTATGTGACATGGAATTCCATCTACATAGTTACAACCCATCGCATAACCCATCTGCATAGGGGCAGTAGTCCGAGGGCTTGTTCGACATTGCAGGCGACTGCCGACTGACTGACCTACAAATGACATTGCAACATAAATAACTACTCCGTATTATTTGTGGATCAGGCAGTCAGTCACATTTTACCCAAACTGCGTCACGTCGGAAACAATGTGGAACAAGCCAACAGACATGGCTAGGTAGCAGGTACACATGTTCATGACACACACAGATGCAGTGACGTGTGTGTGTGTGTGACTGGTAGCATGGTGTTGAGATCTAGATCTACGGCTGATCAGATGTGTAATTAAAAAAAGTTATAGCTAGAGCCTCTCTCCGGAAGGGTCCTTTACACACTCACTCACACACACGCCTGGGGCAGGTGATTGGCTGACTGGCTCAGCTGGAGCTTGTTATACATGTGTGATGGAGTTGGAGAACCTGACATGGATTTTAATACAAAGAAGAGAAGGCATGAGATTTGGACGTTAGTTGTTGCATGTCTCCGAAAGATCTTAGAGCTCGTGTGAAAGTTTGGAATCTGAAATTTTAGATATTACGCCACAACACACACGTCATCCCATTAGAAGTATCCCGGCCAATTTCCTTAAATATTAAATTTTTTAAATGTTACGGCCGTTTTAATTAACGTACCCTACCGTTTGAAAGTCCTTGCAAATCCCATGTGGGTTTTGGAGGCCCGGAGCAGAGATGTTTAATTGAAAACTGCAGCAGTTTTGTGGCGAGCTTTCATCTTTCTTGACTGCAATGCGTCTCCCTGTTTCTTTTTAATTAGTGATTGAACACTAATGACTTATCCCTGTAAGTGGACTCAGTGACCTGTGTGTGTGTGTGTTCTAAATTAGATTGCATTGGTGTGTGTGTGTAGACTATCCTAACTCATACAGGGGAGTGTGTGTTTATCCCATTGATGTCCCCTGTGACTATAATCTTGGTTTCCTCTCACACACAAGGAAATGGCAATGTTTGTGTCCTAAATGACACCCTATTCCCTATATAGTGTACTAGTTTTGGCCAGTCACCAGGGCCCCATAGGGCTGTGGTCAAAAGTAGTGCACTATATAGGTAAATAGGGTACCATTTGGGACACATCCTAAATGTCTTTAAGAGCCATGTGCCAAACATAGACACACGCTGCTAGCATCATCAATACCAAGGGAATATTTAAGATGTCRTATTTAAGAAGCCTTAAGTCACTATTTCTGTGGTGTTTTGTTGCTGCACTGTTGGCAACATTTACAGCACTCTCTCTCTGGTACAGTAACTGTCATGTGTTGCTGATTTTGTAATTGTAGGAAGTTTACTGGATTTCCTGAAGGAGGGAGATGGTAAATTCCTCAAGCTTCCCTTGCTGGTGGATATGGCCGCACAGGTAAGTCAAAAGTCAGCCTCAGTAAACCACCATGTATGATTCCAAGTTTCTCGCCCATCAGTATCTCCACCCAAGGATACGTTTGGCCTCTTTTTGACTGCCAGTAGTACAAGAAAAAACTATTTCTTCCTTTCTCCATCACCAGATTCCTCCCTCTTGTGTGTATCTATGCGTCCCAGATGGCACCCWATTCCCTATTTAGTGCAATACTTTTACCCAGGGCCCATAGGGCTCTGTTCAAAAGTAGTGCACTGTATAGGGATTAGGGTGTCATTTAGGACCTATCCTAAGAAAGGCTGCTCCGCTCTGAGTGGGTCACATCAAATATTAACGTGGGCATCGGTGATGAAATGGAGTGTTAAACAATTTTTCTTGTTTTCCTCAGATCGCTGACGGTATGGCTTTCATCGAGAGGATGAACTACATCCACAGGGACCTCCGTGCCGCTAACATCCTGGTCGCGGACAACTTGGTGTGCAAGATCGCCGACTTCGGTCTGGCCAGGCTGATCGAGGACAACGAGTACACGGCTAGGCAAGGTTAGTAGAGCACAGACTAGGCTTGAGCGGGATACCGTATACCGGGGTATTTGGAAATAGCCACGGGATGTTTCTTCAATACCATCAATACTTTTAAACTATTTMTTTTCACTTTTTCAATACATTGTAATATTTGTAGCTATTTTGTTAAGTAAATACCTGCTGTCAACGTGTGCAAAGCGTTCTTATTTCACCTGTCACATTATTTTACGTTATGAAGCTTAGTTATTTCCCCATCACGGTTGATCCAGTCACGTGTTTGTTTGTAAATAGCACAACAGGAGAAAGCAGGAGCAGGTGAGTCCAACTGTGTATTGACAGGGGTCACGTTTTATATTGAAAGTCTTTTATTTATTTTTTGCTTCAATAGAGTGATCAGGGACCTGCAGCTATAGTTTTCCTTCACAGAAAATACATTAGTGCAACACATTCAACAGAAAGTAGCTTCATTTTCATCAGATGGCAACAGAAGTGCAACGCTATTTGTCTGGAAGCCACACGACTAAATGAGCTTACAATGAAAAAGCAAATGCGATGCATGGCCATCATATTTCTAATGTTTAGGCCTGTCATAGGAAGAATGTAGCCAGCTACATTTCCTAATGTTCATCTTGAAAGTACCAGAGATAAGTAGCTCGGCATCAGTCAGAGCACTGTCTGCTGATAGAATGCCCATTAGTGAATTCTCATCCGAGTTTAGAAGTGCAACTTGCACACAACATTTGTCTGATGCCGAGCAGAAATTACAATAAGAAGCATTTTAGATCTGTGTTTTACAAAACATAGCAAGCTATTTCTTTTTATTATTTTTTACTGTTATTTTATTTTGTTTCATATTTTTTACCTGCATGAAAACCGCATAATTCTGTGTTAACATGACCCCTAAGTCTAATTTGCTATCTAAGTAAGTGGCTGAATTATTAAAGTGATGGGGCATCATATTGTGCTAGCGTTTGAGAAGTCAAAGCCTTTTGGTTGAGTTATTTGTACAGCTGCCACTGCTATCGTGATTTCCTTGCGTTTTGTCGCCTCTCTGTTCTTGGTGGTCTCCTCCTCCCCCCTCTTCTCCGAGCAGAGCAGGCAGGCCCGTTGCCCTAGTGACTCCAGACTCCACACAGACACAGCTTTTAGACATGCTGCTGGAGAGCCAGTACGGCATTCGTCAAAACGTTGTTCATTTGCTCAATGTCTCTCGTCTCTTGTTCATCACTTAAGCTAAGGACCCTGGGATTAAACACCTCCCTCTGCAACTGATTCCTGGACTCCCGACGGACCACCTCCAGGTGGTGAGGGTAGGCAACATGTCTGCCACACTGATCCTCAACACTGGTGCCCCTCAGGGTTGTGTACTTAGTCCCCTCCTGTACTCCCTGTTCACCCACGACTACATGGCCAAACATGACTCCAACACCATCATTTAGTTTGCTGCCGACACAACAGTGGTAGGCCTGATCAACGMCAACGATGAGACAGCCTATAGGGAGGAGGTCAGAGAACTGGCACKGTGGTGCCAGGACAACAACCTGTCCCTCAATGTGAGCAAAAGGAGCTGATCGTGGACTACAGGAAAAGGCGGGCCAAACAGGCCCCCATTAACATCAACGGGACTGTTGTGGAGCGGGTCAAGAGTTTCAAGTTCCTTGGTGTCCACATCACCAACAAACTTTCATGGTCCAAACACACCAAGATAGTCGTGAAGAGGGCACGACAAAACCTTTTTTCCCCCTGCTGCACCATCGAAGCATCCTGACTGGTTGCATCACCGCCTGGTATGGCAACTGCTCGGCATCTGACCGTAAGCCACTACAGAGGGTAGTGCATACGGCCCAGTACATCACTGGGGCCAAGCTTCCTGCAATCGAGGACCTATATAGTAGGCAGTGTCAGAGGAAAGCCCATAAAATTGTCAGACTCCAGTCACCCTAGTCATAGACTGTTTTCTCTGCCACCGCACGGTATGCGGTACCGGAGCGTGAAGTCTAGGACTAAAAGGCTCCTCAACATCTTCTACCTCCAAGCCATAAGACTGCTTAACAATTAATCAAATGGTCACCGGACTAGTACGTTGACCCCCCCCCGCCCCCCCAATTTGTTTTGTACACTGCTGCTACTTGCTGTTTTATTGTATATGCATAGGTACTTCACCCCTACCTACATGTACACATTACCTCAATTAACCTGTACCCCCGCACATTGACTCGGTACGAGTACCCCCTGTATATAGCCTCATTATAGTTATGTTATTGTTACTTTTTATTATTTTTTACTGTTATTTTATTTGGTAAATATTTTCATAACTCTTGAACTGCACTGTTGGTTAAGGGCTTGTAAGTAAGCATTTCACGGTAAGGTCTACTACACTTGTTGTATTCGGCCCATGTGACAAATAAATCAAATCAAATGTATTTATAAAGCCTTTCTTACATCAGCTGATATCTCAAAGTGCTGTACAGAAACCCAGCCTAAAACCCCAAACTGCAAGCAATGCAGGTGTAGAAGCACGGTGGCTAGGAAAAACTCCCTAGAAAGGCCAGAACCTAGGAAGAAACCTAGAGAGGAACCAGGCTATGAGGGGTGGTCAGTCCTTTTCTGGCTGTGCCGGGTGGAGATTATAACAGAACATGGCCAAGATGTTCAAATGTTCATAGATGACCAGCAGGGTCAAATAATAATAATCACAGTGGATGTCGAGGGTKCAACAGGTCAGCACCTCAGGAGTAAATGTCAGTTGGCTTTTCAAAGCCGATCATTCAGAGTATCTCTACCGCTCCTGCGGTCTCTAGAGAGTTGAAAACAGCATGTCCGGGACAGGTAGCACGTCCAGTGAACAGGTCAGGATTCCATAGCCGCAGGCAGAACAGTTGAAACTGGAGCAGCAGCACGGCCAGGTGAACTGGGGACAGCAAGGAGTCATCAGGCCAGATAGCCAACCCAGACAGGAAGATCACGTCAATGACTCAACCCACTCAAGTGACGCACCCCTCCCAGGGGCGGCATGGAAGAGTACAGTGCCCTCGGAAAGTATTCAGACCCTTGACTTTTTTCACATTTTGTTGGGTTCTAGCCTTATTCTAAAACATGTATTAAATCATCCACCTACACACAATACCCTATAATGACAAAGCAAAAACAGTTAAAAAAAATATTTGCTAATTTATTAAAAATAAAAAACATATCACATTTACATAAGTATTCAGACCCTTTACTCTGTACTTTGTTGAAGCACCTTTGGCAGCAATTACAGCCTCGAGTCTTCTTGGGTATGACGCTACAAGCTTGGCAGACCTGAATTTGGGGAGTTTCTGCCATTCTTCTCTGTAGATCCTCTCAAGCTCTGTCAGGTATTTTCAGAGCTCTCCAGAGATGTTCGATTAGGTTCAAATCCAGGCTCTGGCTGGGCCACACAAGGACATTCAGAGACTTGTCCCGAAGCCACTCCTGCGTTGTCTTGGCTGTGTGCTTAGGGTCGTTGTCCCATTGAATGGTGGACCTTCGCCTCTGTCTGAGGTCCAGAGTGCTCTGGAGAAGGTTTTCATCAAGGATCTCTCTGTACTTTGCTCCGTTCATCTATGCCTCAATCCTGACTAGTATCCCAGTCCCTGCCGGTGAAAAACACCCCCACAGCATGATGCTGCCACCACCATGCTTCACCATAGGGATGGTTCCAGGTTTCCTCCAGACGTGACGCTTGGCATTCAAGCCAAAGAGTTCAATCTTGGTTTCATCTGGTCTGAGAGTCTTTAGGTGCCTTTTGGCAAACTCCAAGTGGGCTAATGTTGTTAGCATTCTGGTAATAGACGCCCAATGGTCTTTTATTTAAGCAAATAACTCTGGAAAAAAAKATATATATTTTTTTATTATTATATGAGAAGGGAACAAAATTCCCACCTCTTTCATTGTCAATAATAAACATTTCTTGATGAAGAATGCTGAAAATGCTGTGATTGAAGAAAAATTGTTCAGAGATTAAATTACATTTAAATAATTATAATTTCTACACACTTTCTACCTGGTTTAAGTCGTTTAAGTTCAGACAAGTATTTTTCCATCAAGAAAGATATATACAGTGTGTATATATTCTGAACAAAATTATAAACACACCATGTAACAATTTCACAGCGTTACAGTTCATATAATAAAATCAGTCAATTTAAATGAATTTAAAATATGTTTAGGCCCTAATGTATGGATGTATGCCCTCCCATGGGTGGGCCTGGGAGGGCATAGGCCAACCCACTGGTTGGGCCTAGCTCCCCAATCAGAATGAGGGTTTCCTCACAAAGGGGCTTTATTACAGACAGAAATACTCCTCAGTTTCATCAGCTGCCGGTGTGATTGGCTCATTAAATGTCAGTATTGTAGGGCTCATAAAATGCATTGAATATATGGCTCATCAGGCTCAGGTAGCATCAGGTTTGGAATGTTCATGCTGATCAATGCTCTAATCAAATCCAGACATATTTATATCCTTTATAATGCTTTAGATTGACACCTTCAGGTTTTGGTGGKAAATACCGGGTTACCTGGGAGAAAAGTGATTTATTCTCGGAATGGAACATTTGTAAAATACCGGGAAAATATTCAACCCGATTTCCTACCATGGTAAATTAGGCTAATGGCGAAAAGCAGATGGTCATATCCAATCTGATTAGTCGAGGTGAGTAAATTCTTTCTCGAGCTTCCTGCTGMTTAACCATTTAAGCCCAATGGTTTCAGCAGAGAAACAGGACAGGACACGAACACTCCTTTTCCCACTCAACAACACGCTTAAACCTCAAACCTTTTGGAATGTGACTTTTGAGTGTGACTTTTGATTTTTTTCGCCCCGCTGTGATATATTTATAATGTAGGATTCTTTTTCGATCAATTACCTTGCAATCAGATCACACTTCAACCGTTAAAAATTAAGCTATGATTAATTTTGTGACGGAGGTCAATAKTGTAATTGTTATGGCAGACTTGAGTGTGAACTGTAATATCAGTCACTTCTCAGTGGTTATGGTACAGCTGTAAGGTCTCTGATGACCCCTAGTGGAAGTTAATGTATCGTCTCTTCTTTCTCTCTCTGTATTTCCCCCTCTTCTTTCTCTCTGTCTTTCTCCCTTCCCGCTCTTCTTTTATTTCTTCCCCGTCCTGCTCTGGTTTTTAGGGGCCAAGTTCCCCATCAAGTGGACGGCTCCTGAGGCTGCTCTGTACGGCCGCTTCACCATCAAGTCAGATGGCTGGTCGTTCGGCATCTTACTCACCGAACTGGTGACCAAGGGCAGGGTGCCCTACCCAGGTGAGAACACAGACAAAATGAAAAACCATGTTTGCGTYCCACATGGKACCCTTTTCCCTATATAGTGCATTKCCTTTGACTAGAGCTCATAGGGAATGGGCACTATGTAGGAATTAGTGCCATTTGGGACGCAGTCCCATAACAACAATGGCAGTCTGTGAGGCTGTCCATCTGGTTAAGATACTTCAATTGTATGATGYCTGAAGCTGGGAAGCAGATTTCTTGTGTGACCAGGAGGAGTAGTCATAGAAGTAGATGCCAGCGCAATGTAAACAAGGAAGTGACTAATTTGGTTAAAGGTGATCCGTCACAAGTCTTATAGCCTTGACTAGTTAATACTGTCATAGGAAGTGGGCCAGGGGTGACACTGTCTGATTGCTGTTTTTGTCTCTGTGGGGTAAACACACACACACACAAGCTGGCTGAGATTAGAGGAGACCATCTGGTGGGATCTGATCCGGAGATTGAACACCACTCTTGTTTAGAACCATCTGTCCCAGACTGATGGAGCTCTGGGGAGAGAGAGAGAGAGAGAGAGAGGCTGGCGGGTGCTCTGAAACACTGACACACACACAGACACTAACCTTCAGGCCAGGCTTTGGAAACAAAATTATTTTCCAATYGTTTCGTTCTGAACAGTACCATTATTTTTGATTTTTTTCCCGACCAGCAAAATGAAATTCTGAACCGGTTTGAACGCCAAACCCTTTCTGTTACTTTTTAAACCTCTTGAAATCAACCTTTTTATTACATTTAGCTCGACATTAAATTACTTCACCAATCAGTGCAGATTRAGCAGGTTGCTATGGAGTGTGCAAACTATTTACATGCATTGTACAGACCATTGTTAGGGCGCGAGATGCGACTGAAATGTTGCAGGTGGGGAGAGGCGGTGGAGGAAGAGGCTTGACTTGAAGCGCTGGGCATCTTGTTGTTATGACATTCGTTATCTGAATTAGGCCCACAGAATTATACCTACGGAGGAGCGGCTTCTACAGTATGAAGGAACTTTGAATGTCTTTGAACTTCAGAGAGTTGCCTTGATGTTGGACCAGAGCTAGCTAGCTATCTAAGAAGCTTGTGTGTGCAGAGCGGCACCAGAATTTAAATAATAACACGTCTTACCTTTTTGTAGTTAATAAATCACTACAGTGCCTTCGGAAAGTATTCAGACCCCTTGACTTTTTCCACATTTTGTTACATTACAACCTTAATCTAAACATTTTTTWTTTWTWTWWWTWTATTTTTTATATATAAATACCTCACAATGACATAGCGAAATTAGGTTTTTAGATTATTTTTGCAAATTTATACAAAAAAWATAAAAATGCAATACCTTATTTGCGTAAGTATTCAGACCTTATTTGCGTAAGTATTCAGACCCTTTGCTATGGGGCATGAAAATTGAGCTCAGGTACATCCTGTTTCCATTGATCATCCTTGAGATGTTTCTAMAACTTGATTAGAGTCCACCTGTGGTAAATTCAATTGATAGGACATGATTTGGAAAGGCACACACCTGTCTATATAAGGTCCCACAGTTGACAGTGCATGTCAGAGCAAATACCAAGCCATGAGGTCGAAGGAATTGTCCGTAAAAGTCCGAGACAGGGTTGTGTTGAGGCGCAGATCTGGGGAAGGGTACCAAAAAACTTCTGCAGCATTGAAGGTCCCCAAGAACACAGTGGCCTCCATCATTCTTAAATGGAAGAAGTTTGGAACCACCAAGACTCTTCCTAGAGCTGGCCACCCGGTCAAATTGAGCAATCGGGGGAGAAGGGCCTTGGTAAGGGAAATGACCAAATACCYGATGGTCCCTCTGACAGAGCTCTAGAGTTGCTCTGTGGAGATGGGAGAACTTTCCAGAAGGACAACCATCTCTGCAGCACTCTACCAATCAGGCCTTTATGGTAGAGTGGCCAGATGGGAAGCCACTCCTCACTAAAAGGCACATCACAGCCCGTTTGGAATTTGCCAAAAGTCACCAAAAGWCTTTCAGGCCATAAGAAACAAGATTCTCTGGTGTGATGAAACCAAGATGGCACTCTTTGGCCTAAATGCCAAGCGTTACGTCTGGAGGAAACCTGGTACCATCCCTATGGTGAAGCATGGTGGTGGCAGCATCATGCTGTGGGGATGTTYTTCAGCGGGAGGGATTGGGAGACTAGTCAGGATCGAGGCATAGATGAACGGAGCAAGGTATAGAGAGATCCTTGGTGAAAACCTGCTCCAGAACACTCAGGACCTCAGAATGGGGTGACGGTTCACCTTCCAACAGGACAACGACCCTAAACACACAGCCAAGACAACGCAGAAGTGTTGAGAAGTCTCTATGTCCTTGAGTGACCCAGCCAGAGCCCGGACTTGAACCCGAACAAACATCTTTGGATAGACCTGAAAATAGCTGTGCAGCAACGCTCCCCATCCAAMCTGACAGAGCTTGAGAGGATCTGCAGAGAAGAATGGGAGAAATTCCCCAAATACAGGTGTGCCAAGCTTGTAGCGTCACACCCAAGAAGACTCAAGGCTGTAATCCCCGCAAAGGTGCTTTAACAAAGTGTGGAGTAAAGGGTCTGAATACTTATGTAAATGTGATATTTCCATTTTATTCCAAAAATTGTTTAGCAAAAATGTCTCAACCTGTTTTTGCGTTGTCATTATGGGGTGTTGTCTGTAGATTGATCAGGGGGGGAGAATTTWWWAAAATCAAATTTAGAATAGTCTGTTACAAAATGTGGAAAAAGTCAAGGGGTCTGAAAAACCTTCTGAAGGTGCTGTATAGCATCCTTAACTAGCATAAAAAAAAGTTTATCCATTCTTCTCTAATTAAATATCTCTCTCCCTAATKTATGAATCCCGCTTGTAACATCAGCAGGCTACAGTAGACTATGCTTCGGGAAGGGGAGGGGCAGGCAGCCTACACGCACTGGCAAAGGTTTTCAGCTGRCAGGCAGACAGTGGAATAAGTTTCTAAGTGACAGAGGGCTTTGCATAKTTTTTGTGGGACTGGAAAAAAATGCCCGTAACATAATATAACGTTATTAACCGGTTCCCATGYTTTTAAAATAATGCTTGTTCCTGGAACAGTATAGAAACACTTTCATTTCTGATTCTGATTCTGTTCCTTGAAAAATGTCATTGTTTTTGGTTCTGTTCCCTGAACCGATTCCAACCCCTGATTCAGGCCTCCTTTTTATTTATGCTTTTTGAGGGGGAGGGAGGAGGGGGTGTAATATAGGCTAGTGAAGCGATTGGAGCGACTTCTCAATGGAATTAGATCACAGACCTAGTTTTGTTGTGGATAATCTTGATTTTATTGCGTGACCTAACTGATACGGTTGACTGCACAGTTAATGTAATGGGCACTAAACAAACTAACCCCCCCTCCCCCCCTCACTCTATTATTTATCTCTTTCTTTCCATTTCTCTCTCTCCACACAGGCATGGTGAACAGGGAGGTCCTGGAGCAGGTGGAGCGGGGGTACCGTATGCCCTGCCCCCAGGGTTGTCCCGATTCCCTCCACGAGATGATGAAGCTGTGCTGGAAGAAGGACCCCGACGAGAGGCCCACCTTTGAGTACATCCAGTCCTTCCTGGAGGACTACTTCACAGCCACGGAGCCACAGTACCAGCCCGGGGATAACCTATAGTCAGGCCTGGCCGCAGCGCAGCCCTGGACCCCTTCACCGTGCAAAGTATCCCTCCACCCAGGAGGAACAGACTCTGATACAGACGCATGGAGATTAAACGCTATGAATAATGTGCTTCAGAAAAGGCAACTGGAAGCTTGGTTATCGAGTTGCACAAACCACTGCTATCCTTGATGATAAAAATAAATGTTTTTTTTTTTTTTTTTTTACACTAATTTTTACTGATCATTTTATTGTCTTTTTTATTTCAGGTACTACAGGTCTTAGTTTGTATGACTTTACTCCTTTTGTTCCTTTGTTTTTTTTTATTCCTCAATTTCCCACATGGTTCTAATGATCATGTTCTTTTTCGAAGTGACCAATCATTCTGTTTTGTTGTTTCTAAAATCTTTGTTGAACTGTGAAAATGCCACGAGAGAGATGGGTAGGGGCCCTTGGAATAAGAGCTCTTCAAAATGGTGGATGAGAGAGAAGGATGTACGGTAAGCGATGAGAATATTGTCAAGTACTGTGGGAATATTTCAGTTAGGATAATGCAGTTCTGTGTTCAGTACATTTCATCAGTTCAACAGGAAAATGCTTTTCCTTCTCCTGTGTTTTTCTGAACGATCGACTTGAGTGGCGCGGATCAGGGACAGTTGCGTGGGTCCGTCTTGTCTGCTCATTTTCTATTTTATTTGTTGATTTTATTCTATGTAACTAAGAATAATTCATATCACGGACATGGTTCTAGGTTCATGTGAAGCCTTCCCTTCGAGTCCTTCAGTTGGACATTTTTACAACACTAAGGCCATTGTGTTATGTGTCCCTGACAGACCATTGCTATGCCAAGTTAAATAGCCTCTTTAAAGATCACTACAGAGTATTTTCTGCATATGTAGGAGTAAGATGAAGTTGCCCCTAAACGCTGATCTTGGTTCAATTTAGCATTTCCCCTACTAATTGTTATGGAAAGGGAAGCTGATCTTAGATCTGTACCTAGGGGAAACTTCACCCCAGACCAATATATCACTGTGAGATGGGAGAATATTCAGCTCTCTCCTTGCAAAGCCCACAGCCCTGTAGATCACTAAGCTACATGCCAATGTGTCTCGTCTCTGCGCATATCATAGCACTACACAACACAAACTAAATGTTCTCTCTCTTAGTTCCAGAATTTGAATTTGTTGATACAACCACCTGATTTGGCCATTTACATGCCAGCAAATGCTTCTACACACCTATGTTAAAGAGGACTTGGCCTTCTCTTTCACATACATTTAGAAGTCCTTCAACAAACGTTCTGTTTTGGATTTTATACTTGACTCATCCTCACGTGTTTCAATTTCAGTTCTAAAAATGGTTAAAAAAAAGTAACAATTTTGCCTTTATGGGAAAATATTGCCAAAGCACCTGAACTGTTTTATGTTGTCTACATGTGATTTTATTGTGTGAATGGATTTAATTCAGTCTAGATACAAAGAGAATGAGTTTTTATTGACATTTTTGTTTTTATAAAGTAGTCATAACCCGAGAGCAGTCAGTTATTTTAAGACTGCAACAGGAGGAAGCTCAAAGGTCTTTTTAATGTGTCATGTCACATCAACAGTTGTCATTTTGCTCCTTTGTTTTTCTTTAAACTCATCAATTCAGTGATGCATTTGATCATGCATACTTGCATAGATGGGCAGAACACACATGGTCAGCTGAGGTTTTAAAGAAGGGCTTTGTACAAAGTTGTGAAATCCTAATTTTATAAATAAATAAAAAAGGACAGCAAAGACTAGAATGCAAGTCATAAAGTTGGTGTAAAGAGAAATATGATTTAGATACTAATCTGTGGAATTTGTACAGTTGGAAAATTAAAATTTTAAATGTGTGCTATTTGTTGAACTCGTTAGATTCATCAGTTTCATACAGACAACAGACAGTTGATATCACGTTTTTTTAAAGACAGCTAAGACTAGAATGCAAGTTATAACGTTGGAGAAATAATTATGGATGCTAATCTGTGGAATTTGTACAGTTGGAAAATTAAACATTTCAGATTTGAATGTGTGGTATTCTTTGTTTAATTCGTTAGATGCAATAGTTTTATATAGACAACGGGGAGTTGATGTCACTTGTCGAGGCACGAGCTGTCACAATGTTAATATTATTATTAATGAATTCATTTTGTGTCTTACATTGACGGAGATCTATTAAACTGCCCCGGATTTACCTAGGCTATGGCCCGTCACGTGACCAGACGTAACCGTTAAAGGAGGCGAGCCCTGCTCAAATTGAACGGTAATCTGCTCTGAACTGTCATGTTGTCAACAATGCTACGTTTTTATCAAAACCAATAACTTGCATGTGAAAACACCGAATCCTACTCATTACTCCATGCGCGTCACTTTTGCCGTCGGACAGAACTGAGCACCAGGCTCAAGCCCAAGAGGCAGCCGGTTCCAAATAGATTGCAATCAACGCCAACCTGGTTCACCCGGTTGTAGCCACTATGATTGCATAAAGTCATGTGAGAATCACACTTTTCCTACGCGGAAAGGCACTTCAACCAGTCGCAGTGGGCGGGACTCCATGTTGAGCAAGCGATAGTACACTAGCGGGCTACTTCCCGGTCTAGGAATTTGAGTAAAATGCCTAAAAAGATTATAAGGTTGACTGTYCGCGATGTCAGATTTCCAACGTCTTTGGAGCAACATGGTTCAGACGCAATGGTACGTGCATCAATGCAATGAATGCTTTCTTTCATAAGTTGCAGACAAAAGTTATTTCTGCAGCACTTGCTTTATTCATGTCACATCTTCCCCTACATATGGTAGGCCYAAGGATCATATAGGAAAATATAAATGTGGCTTCTTTCAGCACACCGACCCGGACTACTCTGTCGCCTATGTTGTCATCGAAACTGATCAAGGAATGCAAGGATATGGGTTGACTTTTACTGTGGGGAGAGGCACAGAAATTGGTAAKATTCTTGATCCAACCTTCACCATTTCAATGTGTTATAGTTTGGTGGGCTTTGTTTAGTAGTCTAAATACATGTTATCCACAGCTACATCTTGTGGTAATGTGTAAACACTACACAGTCTGGCTTTGTATACATAGGTGCTCCCAGATCTCTAAATGACTATGCATTACATGCTAGTTGTCCCAATGTGAACCGATCTGCCAGTCTGAGGATAATACTGTGTACTGTTTTCAAATGAGTAACTTTTGTCCCTTTAAACTGTGCAGTTGTGTGCGCTGTGGAAGCCCTGTCAGCCCTAGTTGTGGGGAAATCTCTAGAGGAGATTGTGAGTGACTTCCRTGGATTTTACCGTCTCCTCACCAGCGATGGACAGATGCGATGGGTGAGTGTACACAGCCACTGCAACACAAACTACCCTAATCAATCCAAACTGATTAACTAACCTTCACTGAAATATGTGTGTAATCAGCTTTTTTTCCCCCGGTCTTGTGCCAGATTGGACCAGAGAAAGGAGTCATTCAGTTGGCCACTGCGGCGGTCTTGAATGCAGTATGGGACCTCTGGGCACGGTCCGAGGGCAAGGTGAGACATTGGAACCCTGTCCCCTATATAGTGTGCTAGTTTTGACCATGGCCCACATTGCCTCCTCAGCAATCGTTGCGGTCTGAACCTTGTAACTGATTTTATTTATTTTTCAAATGAATTGAAAGCAGTAACCCCTCAATGTACTCTGAACATATCATAGGACCAAGAAAATGTACTCAAATTATGTTTTTTCTTTACATTTGTTGTTGATTTTTGGATCTGAGGTTTATCAGACAGCGACGCTATGGATGTTAGTGTACCAGGCATGCCAAGCAATATAGCAAGACATTTCATATGTCGAGATACTGCTAAAATGACTGTTCTCCTTTTTGTCAACAGCCACTGTGGAAGCTGCTTGTTGACATGGTAAGTTGCTGATATGGAGAGCTTTTTAACTTGATTAAAACATCAAACTTAAAGAAGTTTATTTTTGACAATCAAATCTKTATTTTGGATGTAAATGGTATGTTCTAGAAATGTCAAGACAGAAACTTACCCAAACCAGTGCTTGACATCCTCGTTCTGTAGTATGTGGGCTCGAACAAAAGCTCCAAATGCGTCTTTATAGAAACAGAAAAGCTCTGTATAGTGATGCAGGTCTTTAGATGTGTACAAATGAAATTGTCGTGCTGAACTTTATTCGCAACGTCATATTCCATTTTGTGCGACGTTGGAAAACGTTGCGGATAAAGTTTGGAATTACACAATGTAATGTGTACATCTTGGAATGTGCTTTAATCAGACACGTTTTAGGATGAGGTAGTATATGTACATGTGCCTGTACATGCTTGTGTTCTTCCCTCAGGACCCCAGCAAGCTCATCTCATGCATCGACTTCAGATATATCACTGATGCCCTTACTGAACAAGAGGCCCTTGGTATGTCTTGCTGAACACTGTCCATAATATGTTCCTCTATTGCCTGAAATGGCCATCTGCACTCTGTTTTAACAGGTTCACAAGGTAGTCTACAAAAACCATTACCTATTATCTTTGATCTGTGTGTTCTCTCTCTCTCGCGCTCTCTCAGATATACTTGTGAAAGCTCAGACGGGGAAGCAGCAGAGAGGTAAGCACACTTAAAGGGCCTGAGACGTTAATGGCTTTGATAAGTGGAGTTTAGTGGCTGTAATTGCTCCTCCATGAACACACAGACGTATGAAGTGCCCTACGATCTCATAATATACTCAGTACTGCAACTATAAAAATGTATCTTCCTCTATTGGAATATGAATTTTATTAATGAAGTGTATTGATATGACTGTGACCTCTCAGTGGACCAGATGCTGAAGGAGGGTTATCCTGCCTATACCACCTCCTGTGCCTGGCTAGGATACTCCGACCAGCTGCTGAAACAGGTCTCCTCTCATACACATGCTGTGCAATGGTCCGAGTACCAAATGGCACCTTATTCCCTATGTAGGGCACTACGTTTTACCAGGCCCCATAGGGAAACAGTATATACAGTATGGTCCTAAATTATTGACACCCTTAAGATGAGCAATAATTACTGTATGAAATAATTAAAATGCTGAGCTATATTGAATGCAAAAAAAGTGGATTGCTTTCTATACTAATACAATTTCTCAAAGAGTTTAACAAGTGATACTTTTTTGTTCTCAAAAAGATAGGGGTCAAAATTGACACCCCTGAAGACTTATGAATAAAGGAGTGGAAAGTTTAATATTTGGTCCCATAGTCCTAGCATGCAATGACTACATCAAGCATATGCAATTTGTTTTTGCTAATGGTGAGAGGTTAGCATGTCTTGGGGGTATGGGTGTCAATCATTCGTACCCCACTGTATGTCATTCTGTATCTCGATCTTCCTATAGCTGTGCACCGATGCACTAAATGATGGATGGACCAAGTTCAAAGTGAAGGTGGGGGCTGACCTAGAGGATGACATTCGCCGGTGCAGTCTCATACGGCAGATGATTGGACCCCACAACACACTGGTAAATCTATGATGCCTTTGGATTCAGTAAACCTCATGCACAGGATTGGATCAATTCATTCTGCAGCCAATTGTCTTCTCTGTTTCAGATGATTGATGCTAACCAAAGGTGGGACGTAGGCGAGGCCATAAYCTGGGTGACCAGGCTGGCTGAGTACAAACCCCTGTGGATCGAAGAGCCCACCTCCCCTGACGATATCCTGGGACATGCTACCATCTCCAAGGTGATGAGGGAAGGATCTGAGGCCTGGTCTCTCTCAATTTCTTTGATTCCTCGCATCCTATTTCCTCACCTCCTTTTCAACTGTATTGGAGAAGGTCCCAGGTCCCTCCCCTTGGACCTTTTCTCCGATGTGTTTTGAGGAGTCAAGGAGATGGGATGTGAGAAATTGCGGCAGCACAAATTGAGAAACAGTCATGGATTCAGAACACAAAGTAATTCTCCAAGCCTTGATGCTTGTTTCTGCTTAAGTTTCACATTTCTGTTCTGCCATTGCAGGCCTTGGCTCCGCTTGGCATTGGAGTGGCCACAGGAGAACAGGTTAGGACTCACTGTGTCAATGTTACTGACTCATTGTGTTCAGTGTTTCACACTAGCGCTATCAGTATTTAGTCAGTTTAACTGATATGTAATGAATGTTGTTCTTGTGGCCCCTCCAGTGCCATAATCGAGTGATGTTCAAGCAGTTCCTCCAGGCGTCAGCGTTGCAGTTTGTCCAGATTGACAGCTGTAGACTGGGCAGTGTCAACGAGAACCTAGCCGTGCTGCTCATGGCCCACAAGTTCAAGGGTAAGACATCAGCGGTCATATTCATAAAGCATCTCAGAATAGGAGGGCTAATCTAGGATCAGTTTTGCCTTGTAGATAAGATTGTATGGACGGGAGGGCGACTTGATCCTAGATCAGCAGATGCTTGATGAGTATGAGCCCAGCTGTGCGTGTCTCTGTGCCCATGCTGCGTGTTTATCCTTTAATCTATTTCCCCAGTGCCTGTGTGTCCTCATGCTGGAGGTGTTGGACTGTGTGAGCTGGTTCAGCACCTGATTCTCTTTGACTACATCTCTGTGTCTGCCAGTCTTGACAACCGGTGAGTGGACATCCCAGCCCGTCATTCTAAACCATTCAAGCTACAATGACATAATATAGAATATAACAATGACCCCATAATTATTTCATTTGGTTATAACTGTGTAGTTATTTGAGCTGTGGTCAGGGGCTGAAATAAAATATTTTCTCTTTCTCAGGATGTGTGAATTTGTGGACCACCTCCATCAGCACTTCAAAAGCCCTGTTGTGATTCAGAACGCCCACTACATGCCTCCCAAGGTATGGTTTAATCAAAATGATCTGGTGTTGTGGTCATTCATTTAAGTGCTGTGGATCTTTAAGTGTTGCCCATGGTTTCTGTTGGTCATTGTTCCATCAGGATCCAGGCTACTCCTGTGAGATGTTGGAGTCGTCAGTGCAGACACACCAGTACCCTCAGGGGCAAGTGTGGAAGAAGCTCCAGTGACGAGTACGGCGTCGTGGAGGAAGCCGGGCAGTTAAAGTAGATTTTTCAACTAAGCACAAAGTTGCCAGACGATGACGCTCTTAAGTAACCATTGAAAAATTCCTGTATTTGGTTATCATTGCACAAGATGAAATGATTTCACTTTTGTATGTTTCTAAAAGGGAAGTTTGTGCCAATCAAGCTTTAACTAAGTAAATGTATACATTCTTTATTTACCAAATTCCTGTGATACAAACCATAAAATACACAATTGATTCTAAAAAGGCAACAGGTAGACACTGTACTGTACAAGAATATTTAAATCAAAAGGAAAACCGCCACCCAGATATTACACTGWACAAAAATATAAACACAACATTTAAAGTGTTGGTTTCATGAGCTGAAATAAAATATCCAGAAATGTCCCATATGCACACAAAGCTTTTTTGTTTTGTGCACTAATTTGTTTACATCCCTTTTACTGAGCATTTCTCCTTTGCCAAGATAAGCCATCCACGTGACAGGTGTGGCATATCAAGAAGTTGATTAAACAGCATGATCATTACACAGGTGCAGCTTGTGCTGTGGRCAAACGACCACTAAAATGTGCAGTTGTCAAAATGCCACAGATGTCAAGTTGAGGGAGCATGCAATTGGCATCTCCAAGGTGATGAGGGAAGGATCTGAGGCCTGGTCTCTTTCTCAATTTCTTTGTGATTCCTCACATCCTATTTCCACCAGAGCTGTTGCCAGAGAATTGAATGTACATTTCTCTACCATAAGCAACTTCTGTCATTTTAGAGAATTTGTTAGTACCTCCAACCGGCCTCAGAGCCGCAGACCATGTGTAACCACTCCAGCCCAGGATCTCCTTATCTGGCTTCTTCACCTGCGGGCTCGTCTGAGACCAGCCACTTGGACAGATGATGAAACTGTTTGCACAAACTGTCAAATCGTCTCAGGGAAGCAAATCTGCTTCCTCTGACTGGACTGCAGTTCGTCGTCGCAGCAGTTTCAACTGTACCAGGCGGATGGCATATGGTGTTGTGTGGGCAAGCGGTTTGCTGTCAAYGTTGTGAACAGKGACCCATGATGGTGGGGTTATGGTATGGGCAGGCATAAGCTACAATAAATTAATAATTGCATTTTAATTGATGGCAATTTTAATGCACAGAGAGATTTAATGACGAGATCCGGAGGCTCATTGTCGGGTCAYTCATCSGCCGCCATTCATGTTTCAGCATGATGATGCGTAGCCCCATGTCGCAAGGATCTGTACACAATTCCAGGAAGCTGAAATGTCCCAGTTCTTCCATGGCCTGCATACTCGGACATGTCTCCCATTGAGCATGTTTGGGATGGTCTGGATCGACATGTACAACGGTGTTCCAGTTCCCGCCAATATCCAGCAACTTCGCACAGCCGTTAAAGCGTGGGACAACATTCCACAGGCCACAATCAACAGCCTGATCAACTCTATGCGAAGGTGTCGTGCTGCACGAGGCAAATGAAGGGTGGTCACACCAGATACTGACTGGTTCTGATCTATGCCCCTATTTTTTGAAGGTATCTGTGACCAACAGATGCATATCTGTATTCACAATCATGTGAAATCCATAGATTAGGGCCTAATGAATTTATTTCAATTGATATTTCCTTACATGAGCTAT
This sequence comes from Salvelinus sp. IW2-2015, assembly GCF_002910315.2. Taxonomy (NCBI): domain Eukaryota; kingdom Metazoa; phylum Chordata; class Actinopteri; order Salmoniformes; family Salmonidae; genus Salvelinus; species Salvelinus sp. IW2-2015. The sequence continues at coordinate 38,822,193 of NC_036857.1, read as the reverse complement.
ACTTAAGTAAAATCTTTGAAAATGTTGCATGTTGTGTTTTATTTTTGTTCATTGTAGTTAATTGAAGGCCGTTTAAACTGCCATCTACATTTTGATGATATGTTGGGGATTGTAGTCAACGATCTTCGTCTTCTGCACGGAAGTCATCTATTTTCTCCACCATCCGAATGAGCTTCAGCTTGGGGAAGGGCCGAATCTCTCTGGAGCTGTAAGGGAAGAGTCATCACGTTTGGGCCGCGGCCAGACACTTTGTGTCAGAAATGTATGGATTGAGCCAATGATTTTGCAATGGGAGTCATCCATTGACGGATAATGGACGACCGTCTGTCAAACGCACAATAAGTAGGCCTTTGTGCGTTTGATGGACAAATACAGAAGGATGAATGTGTATTTGTTTTCATGCGTCTGTGTGGCCATAGCTTTACACACCTGTCACTGCAGTGTGTATATCTCAGTTGTGTCTGTCATGAACCTACTTTCACCAGGCTGGAGGGAGAAAGGCAGGAATGAAATACCTTATTTTACTACCCTGCTTTTATTATAGACCGGTCATTACACTTAAAAGATCATCCGTTGAGTCGAAGCGAATAGGGAATTTAAACTGGTGTCTGCCCCACCTCAAGTCCTGTGATATGGGAGATCATGTAGGTGAGGATGGCGTAGCTGGCGATGTTGAAGGGCACTCCCAGGCCCATGTCCCCCGAGCACTGGTACAGCTGGCACGGCAGCTTCCCGTCAAATACGTACAACTGACACAGGGCATGGCAGGGGGGCAGCGCCATATGGTCTGGGAACAACACAGGCACAGGTGTGTGAGCAATACAAACCAACATTGACTGTTAAGTGTATACACAGTGAAGTCAAGACTGTCAGATGCCTTTTGAGGTTCCACGCACACATGATGATTCTTCTGGATTGGTCTTGATTGTGTCAACTTTCTGTAGTTGGTCCACACCTTGTCCTGTGTAATCTATAAGGGAAGTATTATCCATGAAAATGAAGCACTAGTTACATTTTTTTAAATGAAACACTCATAATCCTACAATACCATGTCAGGGTGTGGCGTACCTGCGTGCATATTTCTGTATTCCGCACCATAGTGCCTCCACTGGAAACTACACTAGTCCCAGGTCTCCCTCATCCCGGTCTCTGAACCCCATCTTGTCCAAGAAGTGTCGGGACCCGTTTGCATCCCAAATATTCACCCCTTTCTCTGAGAGCTCCTTGGCATTTGTTGAGCCCTACAGCATACACACCTGTCAACTTCTCTGCCCCATGTATGGTATGGAGCACCACCTACTGGATGTGGTATGCAAGTGTGTAGGCAGACCTACAATTCAATGCATTTTAGCTAACACACAAGTGTGGATTATTTCAGAGGATATGGTTTCATTCTTACTTTGATAAACCAAAGTAGTTTTTCGAGAATTCCTTTCCAGAAAAACCCTTTTCGTTGTCAACAAAGGAAACTGATCTGGAATGTTAAACAATGATAAACATTTGCAAGTCGCCTCGCTTTGAGTCCTTAGAAAACTATGCAGTATTTTGTTTTGTTATGTATTATTTCTTAGATTGTTAGCCCAGAAAATCTTTAGTGTTATTACATACAGCCGGGAAGAACTATTGGCTATAAGAGCGACGTCAACTTACCAACATTACGACCAGGAATACGACTTTCCCGAAGCAGATCCTTTCTTTGGACCACCAACCAGGACATTGGATCTAATCCCAGAGGCCGACCCAAAACAACGTTGCCGCAGAAGAGGTAGACGGAGCGGCCTCCTGGTCAGACTTCGAAGGCGTACCCACCGCTTCCGAGTATATTACTCGCCAATGTCCAGTCTCTAGACAACAAGGTAGACGAAATTAGGGCAAGGGTTGCCTTCCAGAAAGACATCAGAGATTGTAACATTCTGTTTCACGGAAACAGAGAATGTTGGGATATTGGGATATGTTGTCGGAGTCGGTACAGCCACAGGGTTTCTTTATGTGTCACGCCGACAGAAATAAACATTCCTCTCTCGGGAAGAAGAAGGACAGGGGTGTATGCTTCATGATTAACGACTCATGGTGTAATAACATCATACAGGAACTCAAGTCCTTTTGTTCACCTGACCTAGAATTCCTTACAATCAAATACCGACCATATTAAGAGAATTCTCGTCGGTTATTGTCACAGCCGTGCATATCCCCCCTCAAGCAGACACCACGACGGCCCTCAAGGAGCTTCACTGGACTCTATGTAAACTGGAAACCATATATCCTGAGGCGGCATTTATTGTAGCTGGGGATTTTAACAAAGCCAATTTGAGAACAAGGCTTCTTATATTCTACCAGCACATTGATTGTTGCGTGGGCAATACACTGGGTGCGTGCTCAGCCCCCTCCTGTACTCCCTGTTCACCTATGACTGCGTGGCCATGCACGCCTCCAACTCAATCATCAAGTTTGCAGACGACACAACAGTAGTGGGCTTGATTACCAACAACGGCGAGACAGYCTACAGGGAGGAGGTGAGGRCACTCTGAGTGTAGTGTCAGGAAAACAACCTCTCACTCAACGTCAACAAAACAAACGTGATGATCGTGGAGTTCAGGAAACAGCAGAGGGAACACCCCCCTATCCACATCGACAGGACAGCAGTAGAGAAAGTGGAAAGTTTTAATTTCCTCGGGGTACACATCACAGACAAACTGAAATTGTCCACCCACACAGACAGTGTGGTGAAGAAGGCAGCGCCTCTTCAACCTCAGGAGGCTGAAGAAATTTTGCTTGTCAAATAAAACACTCACAATGCATCACCGGGGGGAAACTACCTGCCCTCCAGGACACCTACAGCACCCGATGTCACAGGAAGGCCAAACAGATCAAGGACAACAACCACCCGATCCACTGCCTGTTCACCCCGCTACCATCCAGAAGGCGAGGTCAGTACAGGTGCATCAAAGCAGGGGCCGAGAGACTGAACAACTGTTTCTATCTCAAGGCCATCAGACTGTTAAACAGCCATCACTAACACAGAGAGGCTGCTRCCTACATACAGACTCGAATCATTGGCCACTTTAATAAATGGATCACTAGTCACTTTAAATAATGCCACTTTAATAATGTTTACATATCTTACATTACTCATCTCATATGTATATACTGTATTTTATACCATCTATTGCATCTTGCCTATGCCGCTCTGTCATTGCCCATCCATATCTTTATATGTACATATTCTTATTCCGTCCCTTTAGATTTGTGTGTAATAGGTAGTTGTTGTGGAATTCTTAGATTACTTGTTAGATATTACTGCACGGTCGGAACTAGAAGCACAAGCACTTCGCAACACTCGCATTAACATGCTAACCATGTTAGCATCTGCTAACCATGTATGTAACCAATACAAATGTATTTGATTTGAAATAGTTAGCTAGTCATTTGAACAGTCAGGAGGTAGTGCTTTGTTGTTGCATGCAATTCCCACCATGTCAAAATATTACATTGGTTTCAGTCGTGCGTTTCAAACTTGAAACACATACGCACAACTTCCAGCACACACAGAAAAGTAACTGCATTGATTTACCCCGGAGACTGTATCTCGATTGTGAGCCAAAAACAGAGATGACCCCCGTTCCTGTTTGGTCTCCCTTTCGGTTGCCGTGTTGCAGAATGTATTCACATTGATTCAGATACCCGCGTTCATCACAGAAGAGAGACAACGACGTGTTTCCGACCTGACTATCTGCTTTCTTTGGCTCTTCGTTATTACAAGATGCTGCTGTATGTATGTTAGAAGTAGCATGCATTTTGTGGGTTAGCTAGCTAACAAAAATACAGAAAGAATTAATATAGTGTCAGCTTCTGCGTTAACGTCTCTTTCAATTTTCGGGTTTAATTTGGTAGCCGTCGAAGACACGCCTACATAAAGTTATGTCCAATCAAAAAAAGATGGAGGCAAAAACATTTCCTGGTCTAAAATTTGACCAATGTGAGATTGTGAGAAAAGCACACACTTTAATCCCCGCCTTTCTATTTCCGGAGAAGTGCATCTACTGCAAAATCCTTTTTTACAATTCAAGTGCGATTTGCTAGAGGAACACGTCATACAGCGTGGCCCTTAAAGTGATCCCCACCCTTGTGTCGGTAAAAAGCTGAGGGATGGGGCTGGAGAAATGTAACCACTCTCAAATTCATAGACAGAGCTATGGATGCAAGGACACACCATCCATTATATCAAAGGGCTCTATTCAATCTGTACAGCTGAAGCATTACAGAAGCGTTACACATTCCGAGATAGAAATGTAAAGGTAATTTTCGATTTACCTGACATATGCAGCGTTTACCGTGAATGCAGGCTACGCTAAAGCAGGAACATTGCCTTTAAATTTCAATCATGTTGTAAAGCTAAACTTCCGCGATGCGGAATGAATAGAACCGACAATTATCGACTGCATAGGCTATATAGTGTTTGTTTACAAACATTGCACTAACTCTCTTGCACTGACTCTATGCACACACACTGGACTTTACCCACACACTCACACATTCTTACACTTACCCCCCACCCCCCCACACACACACATAACATGCACACACATGCATACTAACGCCACACGCACACACACACACACACCACTTATGCTGCTTCTACTGTCTATTATCTATCCTGTTGCCTAGTCACTTTACCTCTACCTATATGTACAGTACATACAGCAGCTACCTCAATTACMTCGTATCCCTGCACAATGTGGTACTGGTACTCCCTGTACTCTGTGCTTTTCTACTTCCTGTATACAGCCATGTTATTTTTATTCATTATTCACGGTGTATTTATTCCTCGTGTCAATATTTATATTTTTTATTAGATTCTTCTCACTATTTCTTATCTCATCTAACTCTGCATTGATGGAAGAGGRCCCGTAAGTAAGCATTTCACTGTTAGTCTACACCTGTTGTCCATGAAGCACGTGACAAATACAGTTTGATATGGGTTCTGATGTGGTTTGACAGTTGTACTAAGCTCATGAGGCATTTATAACATACAGTATATTCTTCGAGAATCAATGGGTAAATATAATTTACTTATAAATCCAAAAATGGATGTAGCATAATTCAAATAAAAAATTMAACAAAGTCAACAGAAGGTGGATAAAGTAAAATAACCCCACCCACCACCCCCCAACCACCACACACACCATACACTATTATACAGAATTTAAAAGAGTAGAAATTATACCAGTTGACCATTATTGTGAGAAACTAGAATCACACACGCATTACTTCACTTGACACACTAACAGAGATAAACAGATTCATCGCTCATCTGATTTCATCTTCAAGACATAATCACCGTCATTATCAAAGTTAATAATTCACACACACAAAGACACAGGAACACACACCTCACTGAGATAACATTGTCAGAGACACCTCTGATGGGCAGATCTTTATATCAGGGTTGGTGGCATTACTACTGGGTCCAACCATACAGTATGGGTACATCCTCTCTTTAAATGTGATGTCTTTGTAAGTGTAGATGTGAGTCATATATTTGGAGTCGTAGAAAGATACCCCCCCACTGTCATAGTCCAGCTGTACTTTGATCCTCTGGGGTCTCCTCTGCAGAGGGAGGATCCCACCTACTCCTGCTATGTACTTGCTGTTCCTCAACCAAATAGCCCAGATTCCACATTCTGGTGATACAGTCAGATTTTTCTTCCTCTCGATGGACTCTTCGGCCACACCCATATCCCAGAGAGGATGGTCCCCCACCTCCACCTCCCAGCTGTGCTTTCCTGAGCTGAACCCTTCAGAGCCCAGTACAATTTGATAATTCTCAAACCGCTCTAGGTTCGTAGGTTGCTGCTGCCATTTTTGACTCACACTGGTCAGATCATCAGACAGAGACAGCCAAGGGGCAGCAGTGTTGGGGTCCAGAATCACAGGAGCTGTGAGACAAAGACAGACATTATGTTGGTTAGAGAATATAATATAAACGATCAATAATTTGTGACCTGGGGAGTTCTAGTGGTCTAAGCCTCAAGAATACATATATTGCTGCAGCATGGGTATGAATTCGGGCCTCCCTTACATCTTTACCTTTCTATCCTATCCAATATAAATATGTACGGTGTGGAACCCGCCCAACTCCTTCAAAATAAACKATCAATAATGTATTATGAAAGTACTTACCATATTAATAGATTTATTGTATTGTGTTGTACTCACTGTGTTTGATGATCCCTTGCATCTTCTCCCAGATTCTGAACTGCAGGTTGCCCAGGTGTTTGGCTACATTTATCAGTGCTCCTGAGAGCAGCTTTGGATTGGGCAGTGTGCACTGGGTCCTAGGGAAACATTCAGGAGTCAGTGATGCTTTGGGGTTGGGTTCAGAACCAGAGAGACGAGAGAGGAGGCATAATCACTTACTTTTCTATCATGGCCTTGTAGTTCTGCAGATGAATACAAGGACAGCATACTTATCAATATTATCAACGATGTAATTCATATATTTTTCCTGTGTGGAATGTATTTAGAATCTATGTAAAAACATATTACATGATATGTCTGAAAGAGAGCAGTTCTTACCTGCACCAATGAGATGTCTTCAGTTCGCAGCTCCTCTATGTCTCTGATCGTGTCTGAAAGTGATAATGTACCCCTGGTCATCTCTTCAATCTTCTTCATCATCTGAATCTTCTGCTGCTCTTCCTCCCTCACTGCAGCTACCCTGGCCTTCTCTTCCTGTCGTAGAAACTGGTAAAGCTTCTCAAACTCCTCCTCAATCTGCCTCTCTGTGTTCTGGGCCTGGCTCTGAAAACAGTGAGAGGAATAGCTCTCACAAGTGAAGTCCATTGTTGCTGCAACCTTGTTTGACTTGTACTCACCTTAATGTGTTTAGTTGTTTGATCACAGACTTGTTGAATTTTCTTAAAGTCCTTCAGCTTCTCTTCAAGGGGCTTTAGGCCAGTCTGGAATGAGACTTCATCCTGTAATAGGACATAACCTCATTGAAAGAAACTCATTTTACTGGAGAGAGAGAGCAGTCTAACTGTGTTACTCAGCTGTAACCTTAAACTCTACTGAGTCATTCCACTAAAATAGTGCCTGTTGCATCCCTTTGATAATTTAAGTGGAAATTGTGAACCAATATTGAATTTTATAAGCCTGTTACAGATGTAGGATCTTCATTTGAGCCATTTTGCTTTAGAAGGAAAATAGGAAATGTCAATCATAATTAAATAGACATTTTTTGTAGGGGTTGATACATTTTCCATTAGGGCAAATCAAGTCTGAAATTTCAAAGTTGAAATGACAATCTTCAGAGGCCTTTTTAAAACTCAAATACACTACAAGTTTGCATTTTCTTTTGTGCAGGAAAATTCTCAGCATCAAAAGAGTGATCAAATTAATATCCTACATCTGTATATTAATTGAAGTGCCCTTTAATATAGACCCCATGGATTATTCAATAAATCAGATTTTTTATACGATTATAGACTTGCTAAAGTGCCAAAATGCAGCATTTTGACTTGTCCCTCCGTGCACACTTGACTTCAAGGAAGATTTTTACCCACTTAACCCCAAACTTTGCACCATAATTGTAAAGCCCTATTTATTTTGTTGCGTTGACAAAGTAATTTCTGAAGATTATGTTTAATTTTATGTGATTAGTGTATCATTTACGTCTGTCCCTCGTTTTAAAGTCAACCCTGTTATGTGAACTGAACTCTCGTTTTAATATGGTGAAACTATACCTTTTGAAATATTCTTTTCAAAAGAAACAGACTTCTAATATTAAAATCATAGTGTAAAACCAGGTGAGCTGGTTCTATGCTTTTTGGCCATTTTCTGGTGTTTTGTGGAGGTAAACTGAGTGGGTCGAGCATAACGAGTCAACCCTGTTACTCATAGACAGGCTAGAAACATTTTAACAATATCTATAATTTTTTAAAGCTTGCATTCAATTGCCACTCCCTGTTGCACACAACAAGCTTCCATTCCCCATTTCACAAGGGGATTTATGGCTGATTTAAGATGAAATCATCAACCCTGTTACGGTCAACCCTATACTTTATTTGGCACTTAATAGGCACTTACTATATTTTTTATTTTATTTAACCTCTTGAAATGTGTTCTTTATGACAGATTTATTTTTGACCAAGTTACACTTCTCAAAATCCACCAAATTGTTGGAACAACCTTACTAACTTCTTTATTGAGGGAAAATGTAAATGTAATGTCACGTTCCTGACCTGTTTTCTGTTAGTGTTTGTATGTGTTAGTTGGTCAGGACGTGAGTTTGGGTGGGCAGTCTATGTTTTGTGTTTCTATGTTGGTTTATGGGTACCTGATATGGTTCTCAATTAGAGGCAGGTGGTTTTCATCTCCTCTGATTGAGAATCATATTAAGGTAGGTGGTTTCACATTGTTCGTTGTGGGTGGTTGTCTCCTGTGTCTGTGTCTATGTACGTTGCGCCACACGGGACTGTTTCGGTTTGTTTGTTTGTTTGTTCGTTCGGTTTATGTAGTCTGTTCCTGTTTCATGCGTTCTTCGTGTCATGTAAGTTCTTATGTTCAGGTTCGTCTACGTCGTTTGTTGTTTTGTAGTTTGTTAAAGTGTTTTCGTGTTTTTCCGTTTTGTTAATAAATATCATGTCATATCACGAAGCTGCATTTTGGTTCAATCCCTGCTCCTCCTCTTCGGATGAAGAGGAAGAGGAACGCCGTTACATGTAAACTGCAGAGACAGGGAATCAGTGACCCAGTGAAAGACACATTCTGTCAGATTTTCTGCAGTTCAATTAATGACTTAATTATATATCAATTGATGTAACTGCATCATCAATAATATATTTTTCATAAATGTATTTAATTACATAGGTTATTGTTAGATGATGGCTAATTAACTTTGCTCTTGGTGTCACCCTGCGAGAGTTTGTTACATTAAGAATATACCTTGCTGCAGTAGAGGTTTTTTGAAAAAAGTTCAAGTTCCAGAACTACAGCTGTCCTATGAACACATTAATCAAATTGTGTGTTCCTGCAGCTGCACAGAAGATCTTGAATCTTTAACTATGTAGACTGCTTAGCTCCTTAGATCCTGATGCCAACATAAAGGACTTACCAGACTCGTCTCACCTCTCTTTTCAGTCATCTGTAAGAAGGACTCACACAAGTTCTTCAAAGCCAGGTTAGGTAATTCCATCGAAGATGTGCTCCTGCAAAGTGGACAGCCCCGAGACGGGGTCTTTTTCCAGGTCTTCTCCAGACATTCTTTACAGAAGCTGTGGCTACAGGACAGGATGAGAGGACGCTTGAAGATTTCCCCACACACAGGACAAGAGAGATCCTCCTCTAGGAGAGACGATCTGGAAGCCATTTTCTCAGATGGTGCCACTGACGGAGAGATCTTTATACGCTCCTTCCAAGCTGAAATTAAATGTTTTTAGTTTCACCTTTGAAATTAGCACTAAGATTTGACCCAGAATTACAAAATGTTGAAATGATCAATACAATGTGGTCATGGATATTGATGAATTTCATATACCACTGGGTACCTTCAGTTAACTGGTCAGCAAGATTATTGTTTTTCATTCTACGTAGGATATCCAGTGTGACATCCACAGCCATATTCTCTCCATAGGTCCGCACCAGCGTATCCACCGTTTCCTCCTTCTTTGCATTCTGCAGTTGACTTGATGGGATGGAGGGACAGCTTTCAAACTTGTTCTGAATCATGTACCACTGAAATCTTTTCAGGTCATTTTCACCCAGCTCTTCCAGAATGTCCATCAGCAGCTTAGGGACAGGAATAGATGTTGTCATCGTAGAACACCAGATACAGTAACAGCACTACTGGCAGTATACTTTAACCTTTAGTTCTAACTTTGTCCTTAAGAATCCCGGTGTTGTGTTCGGGAGAGTGAAGGTCACAAACAGCCCTTTGGTAATTGAGTTTGGTGAAACACCTCCAGAAAGGTGAAATTACAGGAAAGCAGAACTTCTGTAAGACAGAAAAAAACATTGGTGTACTTGTGTACAGGGAAAGTTCCATTTCCTTTCAACACTTTCCATTGTTATGTAGTTTACAAACCATTAATAAACATCTATAGCTCGATGGTTTAAGACTATAGTTTTGCTACTTGCCAAATAGTTAGCTTGTATGTGGCTGTACTTTTACCAATGGCAGAATTATTACAGTGCAGTTATAGTACACGCTCTTCTCCGTAAAGATATCAAGTCAAACGTTTACCTACCTTACAGTCTCAGCTTCTGGAAAGTCACAGTTTTGAGTCAGAATAGGTCTATTTCATATTCGCTCTTTGTAAGTGTTCAGTATTTCACTATTTCTAACAGTTTAAATCCCAATGTAAATTAGAGTCCTGGAGTTAAGGCATGTGTGAAGCCTGGAGCGCTGAAGAGTTAAAACGCTGAACTGTACTTCACGTCAACAGTCGGGGTAGGGTTTACAGGAAATCAGGAGTCTGGTTATGCGCAGTAATGGTGTATTGTCGATAAGAATGAAAGACACATCACTGACTGTAATATGTCATATAAGAGCCATGTATTGTACAGACACGCTCTCATGCACCCCTCCCTGGCGTCTCCCTGTATCAGATTACAACAAGTGTAGACCTTACTTACAAGCCCTTAACCAACAGTGCAGTTCAAGAAGAGTTCAGAAAATATTTACCAAATAAACTAAAGTAAAAAATGATAAAAAGCAACACAATAGCCATATACAGGGGGTACCGAGTCAGTGTGCGGGGGTACAGGTTAGTTGAGGTAATTTGTACATGTAGGTAGGGGAGAAGTGAGCATGCATAGATAAATAGGGGGTTGTCAATGTAAATAGTCTGATGGCAATTTGATTAATTATTCAGCAGTCTTATGGCTTGGGGGTAGAAGCTCTTAAGGAGCCTTTTGGTCCTAGACTAGGTGTTCCAGCACCGTTTGCTGTGCGGTAGCAGAGAAAACAGTCTATGACTTGGGTGACTGGAGTCTATGACAATTTTATGGGCTTTCCTCTGACACCGCTTATTTTATAGGTCCTGGATGGCAGGAAGCTTGGCCCCAGTGATGTACCGAGCCATACGCACTACCCTCTGTAGCGCGTTACAGTCAGATGCCGAGCAGTTGCCATACACTGCGGGTGATGCAACCGGTGAGGATACATCTGGGGACCCATGCCAAATATTTTCAGTCTCCTGAGGGGGAATAGGTTTTGTCGTGCCCTCTTCACGACTGTCTTGGTGGGGTTGGACCATGATAGTTTGTTGGTGATGTGGACAATAAGGAACTTGAAACTCTCATCCCGCTCCACTACAGCCCCGTCGATGTTAATGGGGGCTTGTTCGGCCTTTTCCTGTAGTCCACGATCAGCTCCTTTGTCTTGCTCACATTGAGGGCACCACACTGCCAGCTCTCTGACCTCCTCCCTATAGGCTCATTGTTGTCGGTGATCAGGCCTACCACTGTTGTGTCACAAACTTAATGATGGTGTTGGAGTCGTATTTGGCCACGCAGTCTTGGGTGAACAGGGAGTACAGGAGGGGACTAAGTACACACCCCTGAGGGGCCCCAGTGTTGAGGATCAGCGTGGCAGATGTGTTGTTGCCTACCCTTACCACCTGGGGGTGGCCCATCAGGAAGTCCAGGATCCAGTTGTAGAGGGAGGTGTTTAGTCCCAGGGTCCTTAGCTTAGTGATGAGATTTGTGGGCACTATGGTGTTGAACGCTGAGCTGTAGTCAATGAACAGCATTCTCACATAGGTGTTCCTTTTGTCCAGGTGGGAAAGGCAGTGTGGGGTGTGATTGAGATAGCGTCATTTGTGGAGCTGTTGGGGCGGTATGCGAATTGGAGTGGGTCTAGGGTATCCGGGAGGTTGCTGTTGATGTGAGACATGACCAGCCATTCAAAGCACTTCATGGCTACCGACATGAGTTCTACGGGGTGGTAATCATTTAAGCAGGTTACCTTCGCTTCCTTGGGCACAGGGACTATGGTGGTCTGCTTGAAACATGTAGGTATTACAGACTCGGTCAGGAAGAGTTTGAAAATGTCAGTGAAGACACTTGCCAGTTGGTCTGGGCATGCTTTGAGTACACGTCCTGGCAATCCGTCTAGCCCTGCGGCTTTGTGAATGTTGATGTGTTTAAAGGTCTTGCTCACATCGGCTACCGAGAGCGTTATCACACAGTCATCCAGAACAGCTGGTACTCTTGTGCATGCTTCAGTGTTGCTTGTCTCGAAGTGAGCATAAAAGGCATTTAACTTCTTTAATATTAGACATCGCGCATCAGCCGTTATTGACAAATAGATACACACCCCACCCCTCGTCTTACCAGACGTAGCTTCTCTGTTCTGCCGGTGCATCCCGCCAGCTCTATATTATCCGTGTCGTCGTTCAGCCACGACTCAGTGAAACATAAGATATTACAGTTTTTAATGTCCCGTTGGTAGGATAATCTTAATCGTAGGTCATCAATTTTCTTTTCCATTGATTGCACGTTAGCCAGTAGAACGGATGGCACTGGGAATTTACTCGCTCACCTACGTATACTCAGAAGGAAGCCCGACCTGCGCCCCCGTTTCCTCCGTCTTTTCTTCACGCAAATGACGGGATTTGGGCCTGTTCCCGGGAAAGCAGTATATCTTCTTCAGGCTGCAAGCCCGACATCGGGATCAATATGACAACAGCCACTGCAAGTGCAGGGCGCGAAATTCAAAATCTATTTTTGTAAAATATTTAACTTTCACACATTAACAAGTCCAATACAGCATTTGAAAGATAAACATCTTGTCAATCCAGCCAACATGTCCGATTTTTTAAATGTTTTACAGAGAAAACACCACATATATTTATGTTAGCTCACCACCAAATAAAAAAGAGGACAGACATTTTTCACAGCACAAGTAGGATGAAGTAGCATGCACAACCAAACCTAACTAACCTAAAACCAACCTAAATAACCTAGAAAAAAACTACCTCAGATGACAGTCCTATAACATGTTACACAATAAATCTATGTTTGTTTTCAAAAAAAATGCATATTTTAGCTATAAATCAGTTTTACATTACTGCTACCATCATAGCTACAGTAAGAAATCGCACGGAGTAGCCAGAGAAAAATACAGACACCAACTTCAACTACCTTATTACACATCAGAAAACATTTCAGAGAAATATATGGTGGATAGCTAATGAAAGACAAAAGATCTTGTGAATACAGACAATATTTCAGATTCTTTAAATGTTTTACAGCGAAAACACCACATATATTCATGTTAGCTCACCACCAAATACAAAAAGAGAGACAGATATTTTTCACAGCACCGGTAGCATGCAGCTAGCATGCAGTAGCATGCAAAGCCAACCTAACTAACCTAGAACTAACCTAAATAACCTAGAAAAAACTCCCTCAGATGACAGTCCTATAACATGTTACACAATAAATCTATGTTTGTTTCGAAAAAGTTGAATATTTTAGCTATAAATCAGTTTTACATTACTGCTACCATCTTAGCCACCATCATAGCTACAGTCAGAAATCGCACGGCAGTAGCCAGAGAAACAGACACCAACGTCAACTACTAATTTCACATCAGAAAAGATTTCAGAAAAATATGTGGATTAGCTAATGAAAGAGAAAGATCTTGTGAATACAGACAATATTTCCGATTTCTGAAGTGTTTTACAGCGAAAACACAATATATCGTTATATTAGCTTACTACAATAGCTAACACACAGCAGCATTGATTCTAGTCAAACGCTAGCGATAGCACAGTTCGACAGATATATGAAAAAGCATCCCAAATTGGGTCCTTATCTTTGTTGATTTTCCATCAGAATGTTCTCCAAAGGGTCCTTTGTTCAGAACCGTGTTCATTTGGACCTAGAACGAACGATGTCCCTGTTGAATTAGCATGGCACACTGGCCATGCCATGCTAACCTCTCCGTCTTGACAAAATTCTTGCGTCGCATCACGTCTAAAGTCCAGAATAAATTTCAATAATATAATTAAAGTATATTCAAAAAACATACTTTAGGATGAGATTGTGACATGTATCAAAGAAAATCGAAGCTGGAGGTCATATTCACCTATAACGAGTGTTTTCCAGGAGCGCGGTCCAGTTCCTACTTCGCGCCCAGAAAAAAATATAAAGTGCGTACTTATCACTCAAAGAGGTTCCTTTCAGTCCCTGACAGAGATAATCAAGTCATTTTTTCTCTCACTTCCGCATGACAACCAGGGGAAGATGTGTGACGTGTTTGTACAGTCCCAAGTGCCAAGGCCTTTTATAGAGAGTATCTTGAAGAGAGACATAGCTTCTTGGAAATTTCACTTTTTCCAGAAAATGGGCTGTAAAAAGAGTTATGTTTCACTTAGAGAAATAATTAAACCTGTTTTAGAAACTAGAAGGTGTTTTATATCCAAAGGTAATAAATAATATGCATATTGTACGAGCAAGAATTGAGTACGAGGCCGTTTGAAATGGGCACCTTTTTTCTGGCTACTCAATAATTTCCCTTGCAGCCATAACAGGATATCCTACTCGTTAAAGGAAAAAGCTTCTTCCAGTTCGAGGTGAGTAATTGCTGTTCGGATGTACAGAAGTTCTTTTCAACATTATGTACAAAATAAGTAAAAACATTTGTTACAAACAACGCAAAAAAACGAACAAAATAGCACAGTTGATTAGGAGCATGTAAAATGTCAGCCATCCTCTTCGGCGCCATATTATTATCATGTGCGTGTGTCTGTTCTCAAAGAGCTGCCGTTCAGTCTGTATGGCCAGCCTAAAATCAGAACTATATGTAGGATATTTTACTTACATTTGTGTACCTCTAGTTAGTATGATGTGTTACGTTACGTTATGTCACGTTACGAATAGTTTCGGAAACCCTGACCTAGGAGCAGGAGCACTACACTCTTAGAAAAAAGGGTTCTTCGGCTGTCACCATAGGAGAATCATTTTTGGTTCCAGGTAAAACCTTATTGGATTCCATGTAGAAAGAACAGTGTTGGTTGGTGACATATGAGGGAGGATGATATATACCCATCACGAGGTTGCTACAACCTAGCCTATGAATGAAAGTTTACAATGTAGGTGGACACGTCGAGATAAATCTTTTAGTAATCAAGGTGACAGAAATTGACACATTCAATACCGCCTTGCACACTCTTGCCTGCATCTAGATGATTTAGGGTGTAATCATTAGTCCAACAGTTGCAAACGAGAGTTTCTATTGGACAAACTCAAGTATGTTAATCCCCGTTTCATTCCGTTTGCTTCCGGTTAAGAAACGTTTTTCAACAGAATCGGCGGAATGAATACACCCCTGATCACACGCAAACACAGTTCACTTTCATAGCAGCCACATAAAAACAGTATTAACATTTTGCTCATTGTGTAATTCCTTCTCACATCTACGCATTCTCCTCTCACCTTTTCGCTTAACTTGTGGACTTCAGTGCACAACACATCAGATTTCTGTGACCAGGCGAAAAAACCTTTCCAAGCAAAACTTTCATATCATAACTGCTAACCGCTACACACAGCCTACATCGTTGTCACCATATTAGCTAACGTCAACATAGCTACTAGAACTAACGCGTTAGTAAACCCGCTGCAATCATGCAGTACAGCAGTTTAGCAGTTACACTGGTGGTTTTACCTGGTGTTAAAAGCTTACATTGACTTGGAAGATTTCCAGTGTTGGATAGCCATATCCAGCTAGCTAACATAGCGTCCCTCTCTGTTTGAGCCGGGTGTTTGAGTAGGCTAAACTAGCTAGCTGCATTCACTAGCTAAGTGAAAGTGAAAAAAACTAAATATAGTTCTCTCTCTCTCTCTCTTGCTTCTCATTAATTTTTAAAGAAATACATTTGTTCAAAACTGTCAACTACACACCATGTTTTATGCACTGCAGTGCTAGGTAGCTGTAGCTTCTGCTTTCAATACTAGATTCATTCTCTGATCCTTTGATTGGTTGGACAATATGTCAGTTCATGTTGGAGAACGTCCTCTGAAAGTTACTGTGTAAGTCTATGGAAGGGGGTGAGAACCATGATCCTCCTAGGTTTAGTATTGAAGTCATTGTAACCAGAGGAGGATGGAGACTAGCTTTCCTCTGGCTACACCATGGTGCTATATTACAGAGTGCTGTTGTGACTACTGTAGACCTTCATTGCAAAACAGTGTGCTTTAATCAATTGTTTGGTGACGTGAATATATTTAGTATAGTTTTATCTAAAAAGGAGAACTTTTTAAATGTTTAACTATTTAAAAAATTCACTGAGGATGGTCCTCCGCTTCCTCCTCTGATGAGCCTCCACTGATGTAGAACCCTCTGTGCAATTGTATTACAGATGTCTTACTTAAGATACTATTTGAAGAGGTAAGGTTTGATATGGGCGAACTTGGGAATGTTGAACACTAGGTGGGCTGTGGCATTCTGGATAAATTCCAGGGGTTTGGTGGCACAAGCAGGGAGCAGAGCCAACAGAGAGTTGCACTAGTCCAGACGGAAGATGAAAAGTGCCTGGATTAGGACCTGCGCTGCTTCTTGTGTGAGGAAATGTTGTAGAGTATGAACCTGCAGGAGCAAGTCACGAATTTGTAGTGTTCCATAGTACACTAAAACTTCTGTACTTTGTTAGTACTAGAACATGAAAAACGGTTTGGTACTAGAATTTGTTTTACTTTAGGTAATTCTGTCAAATGTGTCTCACGTCCTATACTGATTGAGAGGATCAAGTCTGTCTATCATTGGAGCCGATGCTCCCTATAGCGCGAGTGCACCTTGCTTCTTGCCGACTCCACTTACTCATTTCTAGAGCATTGGAAGTCGGGGCTGAAACATGTTACCTCCCCACTCATTCTGCACAAAACTTAACACACTTGAATAATGCAACACGGCATGCAGAAATGTTGAAACTGTTAATTAATGTTAGCAAAACAATGTCCATACAGGATAGAACACTTTACAATGCAAGAAGATACCGGTAGCTTCCAGCTTTGTAGGCTAACTTTCCTTGCTAACGTACAGCTGATGCTAACATCAATTCACTACCCTAGTACTTGTTTTGTGATTATATGCCAACCATAACACAAAATATGCTGATTTCAAAGCTTATTGTCACCAAAAACTTTATGAATTCACTTAGGGACGAATTCCGACCCAAGTTAAGCGTGTGTAAATGGAACATAATTCCCTTTCTATGCACTTTTCTCTCTAAGCGTATTCTGACCTTGAATTTACGCAATATTCACCTGCTATTTGTTTAGGGTGGAGATCGAACAAATGAAGGTGTGGCAGAGGTGTGTCCACAGACACATCGAGTTCTGATTTTGACTCAAATAATTCCACCACCTTTACGTGGGTGGAAACCATGAACAAGGTCTAGCGAACCTACTGGTTAAAAGTGGAAAAGGCATCTACTTTATTTTTTCCGATAGAAATAACACCATTGTCCATGCACTGTAATTTACTTGATAAGAGCTATTGATAAGATCGAGGTATATTAGTAGTCTGATGGTATAGGGGGATTTTAATGTCTTAATTCTTGTCAATAGGGGGGCGCTATTTTCACTTTGGAAAAAATTGTGCCCAATTTAAACGGCCTCGTACTCTATTCTAGATCATACAATATGCATATTATTATTACTATTGGATAGAAAACACTCAAGTTTCTAAAACTGTTTGAATTATATCTGTGAGTAAAACAGAACTCATTTGGCAGCAAACTTCCAGACAGGAAGTGAAAATTCTGAAAATGGGGCTCTGTTTCAGGGCCTGCCTATTCAATTGCCTTATATTTATCGATATGCATGCACTTCATACGCCTTCCACTAGATGTCAACAGGCGTTGGAAGGTGGAATGGGGTGTCTAGCTTGATCTGAGGTCAAACAAGAGCTTTTGGAGTGGCAGATCAGGAATTTCCTTTCTCTACCAAGGCACGAGGCGGAGCTCGACATTAGCTTCTGAAAAGCTTTCGGTTTACACAGCGAATATCTCCGGCTCTGATTTTATTTGATACATGTGATAATATAATCGTAAAGTAGGTTTTTTCAACCGAGTTTTATCAGTTTATTCAACGTTTATTGGGACTTTTGGAGTTTTCCATTCTTTGCGTCAAGAGAGGGTGGGAACGCTATCAACCTTGGCTAGCATTGTTGGCGCGAATTCGACAGAAGAAAATGACATTCTAAAACCAAACAACAATTTATTCTGGACCAAGGACTCCTTGTACAAGATTCTGATGGAAGCTCAGCAAAAGTAAGAACAATTTATGATGTTATTTCGTATTTCTGTGGAAAATGTTGATTCCTATTCTCTGCCGTTTTGGCGAGCGCTGTCTCGCAATAACGCAAGCTGTTTGTTATGGTAAAGTTATTTTTTTTAAATCTAACACGGCGGTTGCATTAAGAACCAGTGTATCTTTCATTTGCTGTCCAACATGTATTTTTTAGTAAAGTTTATGATGAGTTCTTTGGTCAGATTAGGTGAGTGTCCAAAATATCTCTGGAGATTCTGGTGAATCGATGCTACGTATTCACAATGTATAATCAGGATTTGTAGCTCTAAATATGCACATTTTCGAACAAAACATAAGTGTATTGTATAACCTGATGTTATAAGACTGTCATCTGATGAAGTTGTTCAAGGTTAGTGATTAATTTTATATATTTTGCTGTTTTTTGCGATAGCTACCTTTTGCGGTGAATAAATGCATTTGTGTGTTTGGCTATTGTGGTAAGCTAATATAATTCTATATTGTGTTTTCGCTGTAAAACACTTAAAAAATCGGAAATATTGGCTGGATTCACAAGATGTTTATCTTTCATTTGCTGTACACCATGTATTTTTCATAAATGTTTYATGATGAGTATTTATGTATTTCACGTTGCTCTCTGTAATTATTCTGGCTGCTTCGGTGCTATTTGTGATGGTAGCTGCAATGTAAACCTGTGATTTATACCTCAAATATGCACATTTTTCGAACAAAACATAAATGTATTGTATAACATGTTATAAGACTGTCATCTGATGAAGTTGTTTCTTGGTTAGTGACTAATTATATCTCTATTTGGTCGGTTTTGTGATAGCTACCTATGCGGTAGAAACATGGTGAAAATATGCGGTTGAGTCTTTGGCTATTGTGGTTAGCTAATAGAAATACATATTATGTTTTCGCTGTAAAACATTTTAAAAATCGGAAATGATGGCTGGATTCACAAGATGTTTATCTTTCATTTGCTGTATTGGACTTGTGATTTCATGAAAATTATATTATATGATATCCCTGTCCCGTTAGGCTATGCTAGTCAGCTTTTTACTGATGAGGATGCTCCCGGATGGGTATCACTGAAAGGTTTTAATTATAGGCTACCACGACCTTCTCTGTTTCCTATTTCTATCATGTTAAATATTGGCCACTGTCAGTATCGACCGTCAGTAGGCCTAATAACCACACATATTTAAATGCCTATTTACTGTTACTTCCCTTCATTTGGTATAGTATAGCCTATCATTTCATTTAATTACATTGTTTCATTTACCTTGATTTGCTTCTTCTATAAACGCAGTGTGGTTGTTGCTGAGGATCATTAGTAACAGCTGATAATATATATCAAAAATGTTTAAAAATATGCTAATTAAATCGTTATGGAGCAGAGCGCAGATCAAGGTATAACAGTTTGAAACCAACCAATTACACAATGCTTGGCCGTGTCATCACACAGTTCCATGGTTAGTGCAGGAAAAAGACTAGGGCCCTTAAACTCAACTCTGGACCCCGAAGCCAGTTCCCCTGCATTTTTTCATTGTTCCCCTCTAATCCGGGACTGACTTAGACCTCGGACACCAGGTGTGTGCAATTCATTATCAGGTAGAACAGAAAACCAGAAGGCTCCAGACCTCATAACATAAGAGTTGAGTAACCCTGGACCAGGGTATAGCCTACTATTGTACACTATTTCCCTATAATAATTATATGTACACTAATCTTCCAACGTTACCATGGGTTGAAGAACTGAACGTGGCAATTTTCGGGAATAAATCAAACCACCATTTTCTTGCATAAAGGCTCTCCAAACCAGTTATTTTTATGATTATGATTCTTTCCTAAGCCTAAATAAGAGTATTTTTAAATCTACCAATTGGTATTGAAACAGAGATGAATATGCATATATTTATTGTAGATGGCTTTCTTTCATTGATTCCTAATATTCTAAACCAGTTCTCTTGATATATTCCATAGTCCATAGCTGCAGCACCCCCTGAAAAATCTGAATAAATATAAAAAATGTTTCCCCACAAAAGTAATGCACTGTGCCTTTACTAGTAGCCGTCTATAGTGCGGGCAACAACAAAAAAATATGCGCAGCACCCCCACCACCAAATATATTTTGCGGTGAGTCTGAGTGAGTCTGTCGACAAAATTCTATTTCCTACACCGTATTTAAAGGGATGGCTTAAGAAAATGTACTGAAAACCATATTGAATGAAAACTCCATGAGAAAATGTGTTGGCCAGCAAGTGGGAGGGTTTTTAGTGGTTGAAATAAACGTATTCAAAGCCTGCAAGGTAGCCACACCTGCATAAGTGAGTTACGCAACTGAATAAGGTAATGCCCCGTGCACATCATCTTCAAGGAGTCTTGAATGGACAAGTGTAGCATTTGCAAAGCAATATGGAGGAGAACCCTCTCGTCAGAGATCACATTTATACATAGCAAAATATGACATTTTCATTCAAGACAGGATGAATACGGTACATTGTTTAAGGTGATAATAAAACATGTTTTGTTTAGTTACTTTTTCCTCAACTTATGTCTCTAACTTCATAGTAAGTCAAGCTAGTTTGCACTGCATAGCAGCTACAGTGGTTCCTCATTTAAAAGATGCATCATACAGCTTGCGTGTTACAATGCATACAGCATGTTACAATGCATGACTTCAGTGTATTTTACTGTCAGCCATTGTTGCCGTTCATGCTCGTTCAAACCACCAGAGGGCATCTTTGAGGGTGTCTTCATGAAGCTCGTTGGCACTTTCTTACTTTCCCAAATAATCCCACCGAAGTCTATGCAGGCTAGCCGTTTTGATTGCTATACCCTATCTGAAAGAGCATAACAAGTGAATTAATTTTGCTGACATGTAAACAAACATAGCCTCAGCTACTATAGCACAGAGAAATACATCTTAAAACATGCTATTCTGTTCTTTTGAAATACATTGTTTTTGTATCATGTTTTTTATGACCTTCCTAAACAAAATATGAATGGATTTCTATGTCATTGTGTATATAAAATTGATTTATTAGACTGGTGGCTATTGGTAGGATACTCCTAAAAGCGAGGCTACTTTGAAGATACCATTGTAGCTAGCAACCTCCACCTAATAATTATAATCAAAAACAATCATCATTACCATCACAATAAACTTAAAAGGGAGGCAACAATCCTAACTTTGAACGGCAGTGTACTGTATATGTTAATAAAAGTACAGCATTTTAAAACACTTTATTGATTACAATATAGAGATTAATAACAGAGGGGGATCTGATAATGCAGGGATTCCAGCAGGGTGTGAGTTGAAGTAGTCAAATCTGGAGCTGACAAGGGCTGGAATGTAAATGACGTGATTATCTCGGGTTATCTAACATCTGAGAACGGGCAGGCGTTCCCTCGGATGAAGAGCATCTCAGTCTTGCTGATTATGTGCTGTCATCCAGGTGGAAATGTCACCTGCATATCTGATGTAGGAAAAAAGATAAGAGGTAAGTTGAGTGTCCTGTCAATATCCAGGCTGCATCACATCCGTCCGTGATTGGGAGTCCCATAGGGTGGCATACAATTGGTCCAGTGTCGTCCAGGTTTGGACGGGGTAGGCCGTGTTAAATAAAAAACATATGTTCATGTATATGTACTGTACATGTGTTTGAATGTGATTATACAGTTGAAGTCGGAAGTTTACATACACTTAGGTTGGAGTCATTAAAACTCATTTTTCAACCACTTCACAAATTTCTTGTTAACAAACTATAGTTTTGGCAAGTCGGTGAGGACATCTACTTTGTGCATGACACAAGTAATTTTTCCAACAATTGCTTACAGACAGATTATTTCACTTATAATTCACTGTATCACAATTCCAGTGGGTCAGAAGTGTACATACACTAAGTTGACTGTGCCTTTTAATAGCTTGGAAAATTCCAGAAAATAATGTCATGGCTTTAGAAACTTCTGATAAGCTAATTGACATCATTTGAGTCAATTGGAGGTGTACCTCTGGATGTATTTCAAGGCATATCTTCAAACTCAGTGCCTCTTTGCTTGACGTCATGGGAAAATAAAAAGAAATCAAAATAAATGGTTGACCTCCACAAGTTTGATTCATCCTTGGGAGCAATTTCCAAATGCCTGAAGGTACCACGTTCATCTGTACAAACAATAGCACGCAAGTATAAACACCATGGGACCACGCAGCCGTCATACCGCTCAGGAAGGAGACGCGTTCTGTCTCCTAGAGATGAATGTACTTTGGTGCGAAAAGTGCAAATCAATCGCTGAACAACAGCAAAGGACCCTGTAAAGATGCGGGAGGAAACAGGTACAAAAGTATCTATATCCAAAGTAAAACAAGTCCTATATCGAAATAACTTGAAAGGCCGCTCAGCAAGAAAGAAGCTACTGCTCCAAAACCGCCATAAAAAGCCAGACTACGGTTTGCAACTGCACAAAGATCGTACTTTTTGGAGAAATGTCCTCTGGTCTGATGAAACAAAAATATAACTGTTTGGCCATAATGACCATCGTTATGTTTCGAGGAAAAAGGGGGAGGCTTGCAAGCCGAAGAACATTATCCCAACCGTGAAGGACGGGGGTGGCAGCATCATGTTGTGGGAGTGCTTTGCTGCAGGAGGGACTGGTGCAATTCACAAAATAGATGGCATCATGAGGCAGGAAAATTATGTGGATATATTGAAGCAACATCTCAAGACATCAGTCAGGAAGTTAAAGCTTGATCACAAATGGGTCTTCCAAATGGACAATGACCCCAAGCATACTTCCAAAGTTGTGGAAAAATGGCTTAAGGACAACAAAGTCAAGGTATTGAAGTGGCCATCACAAAGCCCTGACCTCAATCCTATAGAAAATGTGTGGGCAGAACTAAAAAAGCATGTGCGAGCAAGGAGGCCTACAAACCTGACTCAGTTACAACAGCTCTGTCAGGAGGAATGGGCCAAAATTCACCCAACTTATTGTGGAGGGTTGATGGGGATGGTGGAGGTGCTGGGGGTGTCCTATTGAGGGACTTATTGGGGAGGGGATTCTTCATGGAGGCACATTCAGTCATAGTTTTGTTTATTAAATTATTATACATTTTTATTTATTCATAATTTGTTTTCTATTATTACAATCGTTTACTGTGATTATGGATATGCACTCATTTTGTCTTATATATTTGAACTTAATTTTTTTCCCAGAGTAATTTTTTGGGATTTATTATTGTTATTATCATTTTATTATTACTACTGTACCTACAGTCTAAAAAACGAAAACAGAAAAAAGTGTAAAAAAAATGTAGAAAAAGCCATAAGAGGGAAAAGCACGATGGGAAGGGGGATTGAGGGATGGGTAGAGAGAACAGTAGAGGGCTCTGACAACTATTATTACGGAAATAACCACTTCCTTTTGTGACTAGAGTCTAATACATATCCTGTGACACACATCAGAGGGCATAATAGGTCACCAAAAATGATTAGGAAGTGTGCCAGGCCATGCAGTCCCAAGATAAAAGGGGGGGGATATTTTCAGCAGGCAAGAAAATAGCCTAGCCCCCTCTAATTTCCATAATTTTGTGGCTAGAGTCAAATACTTTCAGTGGCACACATCAGAGTCAAATACTTTCTATAGAACAAACTTCACAGCATGAAGTCCTCGTGCTACTAGACCTTAGTGCTGCCTTTGATACCATCGATCACCACATTCTTTTGGAGAGATTGGAAACCCAAATTGGTCTACATGGACAAGTTCTGGCCTGGTTTAGATCTTATCTGTCGGAAAGATATCAGTTTGTCTCTGTGAATGGTTTGTCCTCTGACAAATCAACTGTAAATTTTGGTGTTCCTCAAGGTTCCGTTTTAGGACCACTATTGTTTTCACTATATATTTTACCTCTTGGGGATGTCTTTCGAAAACATAATGTTAACTTTCACTGCTATGCGGATGACACACAGCTGTAAATTTCAATGAAACATGGTGAAGCCCCAAAATTGCCCTCGCTAGAAGCCTGTGTTTCAGACATAAGGAAGTGGATGGCTGCAAACTTTCTACTTTTAAACTCTGACAAAACAGAGATGCTTGTTCTAGGTCCCAAGAAATAAAGAGATCTTCTGTTGAATCTGACAATTAATCTTGATGTTTGTAAAGTCGTCTCAAATAAAACTGTGAAGKACCTCGGCGTTACTCTGGACCCTGATCTCTCTTTTGACGAACATATCAAGACTGTTTCAAGGACAGCTTTTTTAAATCTACGTAACATTGCAAAAATCAGAAACTTTCTGTCCAAAAATGATGCAGAAAAATTAATCCATGCTTTTGTTACTTCTAGGTTAGACTACTGCAATGCTCTACTTTCCGGCTACCCGGAGAAAGCACCAAATAAACTTCAGTTAGTGCTAAATACGGCTGCTAGAATCCTGACTAGAACCCAAAAATKTGATCATATTACTCCCGTGCTAGCCTCCCTACACTAGCTTCCTGTTAAGGCAAGGGCTGATTTCAAGGTTTTACTGCTAACCTACAAAGCACTACATGGGCTTGCTCCTACCTATCTTTCCAATTTGGTCCTGCCGTACATACCTACACGTACGCTATGGTCACAAGACGCAGGCCTCCAAATTGTCCCTAGAATTTCTAAGCAAACAGCTGGAGGCAGGGCTTTCTCCGAAAGAGCTCAATTTTTATGGAATGGTCTGCCTACCCATGTGAGAGACGCAGACTCGGTCTCAACCTTTTAAGTCTTTACTGAAGACTCATCTCTTCAGTGTGTCATATGATTGAGTGTAGTCTGGCCCAGGAGTGTGAAGGTGAACAGAAAGGCTCTGGAGCAACGAACCGCCCTTGCTGTCTCTGCCTGGCCGGTTCCCCTCTCTCCACTGGGATTCTCAACCTCTAACCCTATTACAGGGGCTGAGTCACTGGCGTACTGGTGCTCTTTCATGCCGTCCCTAGGAGGGGTGCGTCACTTGAGTGGATTGAGTCACTGACGTGATCTTCCTGTCTGGGTTGGCGCCCCCCCCCCCAACTTTGGTTGTGCCGTGGCGGAGATCTTTGTGGGCTATACTCGGGCTTGTCTCAGGATGGTAAGTTGGTGGTTGAAGATATCCCTCTAGTGGTGTGGGGGCTGTGCTTTGGCAAAGTGGGTGGGGTTATATCCTTCCTGTTTGGCCCTATCCGGGGGTATCATCGGATGGGGCCACAGTGTCTCCTGACCCCTCCTGTCTCAGCCTCCAGTATTTATGCTGCAGTAGTTTATGTGTCGGGGGCTAGGGTTAGTTTGTTATATCTGGAGTACTTCTCCTGTCTTATCCGGTGTCCTGTGTGAATTTAAGTATGCTCTCTCTAATTCACTCTTCTCTCTTTCTTTCTTTCGGAGGACCTGAGCCCTAGGACCATGCCTCAGGACTACCTGGGATGATGACTCCTTGCTGTCCCCGGTCCACCTGGCCGTGCTGCTGCTCCAGTTTCAACTGTTCTGCCTGCGGCTATGGAACCCTGACCTGTTCACTGGATGTGCTACCTGTCCCAGACCTGCTGTTTTCAACTCTCTAGAGACAGCAGGAGCAGTTTCTGATCGACTATGAAAAGACAACTGACATTTACTCCTGAGGTGCTGACCTGTTGCACCCTCGACATCCACTGTGATTTTTTATTATTTGACCATGCTGGTCATTTATGAACATTTGAACATCTTGGCCATGTTCTGTTATAATCTCCACCCGGCCCAGCCAGAAGAGGACTGGCCACCCCTCATAGCCTGGTTCCTCTCTAGGTTTCGGCCTTTCTATGGAGTTTTTCCTAGCCACCGTGCTTCTACACCTGCATTGCTTGCTGTTTGGGGTTTTAGGCTGGGTTTCTGTACAGCACTTTGAGATATCAGCTGATGTAAGAAGGGCTATATAAATAAATTTGATAGGCAACCRAAATTAATAATTCATGTATGTGTGTTATATTAAACATAGAGGAGGGAGTAAAATGTCTTATTCTAGTCGAATAAGACATGGGAGAGATGACGAATTTTGGCAAAGAGATTTATTTATAAACTAATACACTTGAAACAAATAGCCAAACCGAAAACTGCAGACATTACTAGTGCCTCCCCCGCGATCAAACCGACATAAAAAATAAAATGAAACACAGCCTAACGTGATATGAAATCTCAACTAGCCAGCAAGTTGCAGCAATGAAGAATTGAGTGTGTGCGCGTTCACGCGAGGGGGGGGATTCGGACAGGGGGGAGCTTTTCAGCACGTCACCGGGACAAGACAGATGTTTTTATTCGGTTTTATTTACTGCAGTGTCTATTAATTGTCCAAACGCACAGCCGCTTTCCCACTCTATATTGCTATAGCATTTTCACAAATGTCTTAGTATACGTAGTTCCCAAACATCCTATGAATTTATTAAAACGTGAAAATGACCATATAAGTGGTCGCTTGTCAGATTTTTTAAAAAGTGTCATATCCTTCCAGAGGGTGTATATGAACAGATTTTAATAAGATTTCATGTTGCTAAAATGCTGTCCGTTCCACGTTAAATGCAACAACGTTTCACAAACAAAAGTTATTTTCAAAGAGATGGCTAACAACAGCAAACGCGCTGCAATTAAAAACAACTCACCAGATGATGATCATTTCAAACTTAAGTTCTTGTTGAAAGTTATTCATGAAAAGGGTGAAGCTAACAAATTAGCAACAACATCCTCTTTGGTAACACTTGCTGCAGCCGCTGCAAAAGCTAACTAGCTTGCTAGATCATGGGAAAACTACTGTTCGCTATTGCGCAGTGACCTGTTGGCCTTCAAGAAAGAATACGTTTTCATACGTTTTTGTAAAAACGGTTCCACTCATTAAGTCAAAATGTGATTGGTTGATTCCACTGTCACTCCAAAATATTGCCCTAATACAGTTGCCTTTATCATGCTTCTGATGGCCTAGCCAATGGCTGACTCAGCTAGCTAGATGTATCTCCCCCGACACCGGCAAAGAAAAATCCTGATTGGATCTGTTTTCGCTTCAATGTTAACCCTTTCCTTTCCAACAAAATCTGAAGAAATCAAATCAGAACAACATTGAAAATAATAATATCATTATCATAATTTTTATATGATTATAATCATTATTTTATAAATCCTTAGCCCTTCTCTGAAGGCATAGAAGGCCCATTGTTCACCACTGTGTTTGAGGTAGTAATAATTTGTAGAGAGGCCCTATTTTCCCTCAGCATGCATTTTTTTGGGGACAAAATTAGAATCATGGTCATGAATGGGACTGGCATTTTTCTGGTCTCGGTTTTGACGCCTTGTCCCCCTCCCGGTCTCGGTCTTGACTCGGTCTCACCCCCCCACCCCCTCTGGTCTTAGTCTTTACTCAGATACGATTTGCTGAGATTCGATTAAAATGTATGAATATTTTACTGCATGAAAAAAGAAACAGAAAAACGTGTTCTCTTGACTGGCCCTTAGGTATGTCACAATGGGCCCGCAGGACTATCTGCGGCTGTGGACTCTGAATTCGTCTTTAGATTGATGACATCTTATGTAACCTTCCTGGAAGTCATTGATTCGTTTAGAATGCTTGATCTTTTGTCTGATCTTCACAGATCAGAGGATTAGAATAGACACCACGTGACGTATTAGTATTTCTGTCTTCTGCCACAAGGGGGTGCCATATCTCAATTATTCAGACGAGTCATGAAAATAGGCCTATGATTTGTAAAATACA
Organism: Salvelinus sp. IW2-2015; assembly: GCF_002910315.2. Classification (NCBI taxonomy): domain Eukaryota; kingdom Metazoa; phylum Chordata; class Actinopteri; order Salmoniformes; family Salmonidae; genus Salvelinus; species Salvelinus sp. IW2-2015. The sequence continues at coordinate 38,794,180 of NC_036857.1, read as the reverse complement.
TTGCAATTCATGAGGACAATAAACAGCTAGATAGACTAGATCGACCATGATGTTTATCATTCACATTTTAGGGATGGGTTATGACAGAAAATAATTTATCCACAAAATAAATAATCCACTAAGAATGCAATGGAAGTTACTGAATAGTGGATGGCAAACTACAGAGTAACTCAATGCTAAATGAACGTTCTTTTCGCCCACTGACAATATTCATATTCTGTATTTCTGTCAGAGCTAAATATCATCCCTAGCAAAAAAGACAGTCCCTAGCAAAAAAGACAGTAAGAGCAAAACACATGACAAAAGACACCACACAGCCTTTCTCTTAGTGCAATATCAGTCAGCAGTTGTTGCCAATACAAAAATAGGTACAGTTGAAGTCGGAAGTTTACATACACCTTAGTCAAATACATTTAAACTCAGTTTTTCACAATTCCTGACATTTCATCCAAGTAAAAATTATCTGTTTTAGGTCAGTTAGGTCAGTTCACTTTATGTGAAGAATGTGAAATGTCAGAATAATTGTAGAGAGAATGATTTATTTCAACTTTTATTTATTTCATCACATTCCCAGTGAGTCAGAAGTTTACATACATTCAATTAGTATTTGGTAGCATTGCCTTTAAATTGTTTAACTTGGGTCAAGCGTTTCGGGTAGCCTTCCACAAGCTTCCCACAATAAGTTGGGTGAATTTCGGCCCATTCCTCCAGACAGAGCTGGTGTCCACTGAGTTTGAAAGTAGGCCTTGAAACACATCCACAGGTATACCTCCAATTGACTCAAATGATGTCAATTAGCCTATCAGAAGCTCCTAAAGCCATGACATCATTTTCTGGAATTTTCCAAGCTGTTTAAAGGCACAGTTAACTTAGTGTATGTAAACTTCTGACCCACTGGAATTGTGATACAGTGAGTTATAAGTGAAATAATCTGTCTGTAAACAATTGCTGGAAAAATTACTTGTGTTATGCACAAAGGAGATGTCCTAACTGACTTGCCAAAACTATAGTTTGTTTAACAAAAAATGTGTGGAGTGGTTGAAAAATGGGTTTTAATGAATCCAACATAAGTGTATGGTAACTTCCGACTTCAACTGTATACCTCATAGAAGCCTACATACATGCCTAATGACTTTTATTTTTTAAACGTATTACATACCAGAAACCAATCAGAGAGCAACATGGGAACATGCTTTGGGATGAATGACAAAAACTCCTTCAGAGATGAGAGAATATCATCCTCCAAAACAGAAGCAGCAGACTTTGTAGTGGCTTGCTCTTGAGAGTAAGGTGTGCGCATTACCCAAGGATTGTTCTATTTATATTACTGTTCTCAGCAGTCAGCTTAGATCCTATAGCATATTTGCAAAATTCACCATTAAGCCTGCCATCATCAGCACCTTACCTGCACCGCTGACTAGTGACCACAGTTTCAGTGCGTACACAAAAACAACAAAAACAACAATAACAGTCTGTTGATCTTTTCCATAGGGCTCCAGAGAGTTCTTTCTCCATAGGCTGTGTCCTAGTGAAACTATCTACATGAATCCCCCTTATTCACACTGCAGAGAGAGGGCGAGAGAGACCCATAGGACCCATAGGACAGACAATGGCACTGGAGTCTGAGTATTGGCTCTACTCTTAATCTAAAATGTCTGCCAGCACCCAACACCGGACAAACACTCACTCACATCCATGGGGCTCAGGATGGCTCCATGCCAGAGACACCCAAACACCATGGCATGAATATAACTACTATTCCCTGAAGGAGGGAACAAGGTATAACATACTATGGGGAGTCCACAACCAATCATATTCACCTGAAGAAAACTGAAATCATGCCCAATGGATGACGAGCCCACCTTCAGAAGTCCCGCCTCCCTGGCTATAGTACAGGGACAGACACAGCAGCTCACGGCTCAAACCCACAGGGAACTGTGGATAACCCGGATAAATGCGCAACCTGCGTGCTGCCTAACACCTACTCCCGGACCCATCATAAGAACACATTGACAGCAGTTACATCCAAGCGATAAAACCTCACCAAGGTATGTGGGGAACCCCAACTTGCTGTAGCACAGATATCACCAATTGTCATTTCCCTGAATAATGCCCAAGAAGCCACCACACCCCTAGTGGAGAGAGTGAGCACGCACACCGCTAGGCAACCCTTGTCCTTTTGCTGTCATATGCCAGGGACATCCACAATCCAATGAGAAAGACCCTGCTTAGAAAGCGCCCACGCTGGATTAGCGAAACAGACAAAAATCTGGTCACAAATGTGGATAACCTTGTTCATATTCATATACACTGAGTGTACAAAACATTAAGAACACCCCCTCCCCCCTTCAAGGCACTTAAATATTTTGTCTTACCCATTCAACCTCTGAATCCAACCACAATCCATGTGGCGGAGTGGCAGGTGGCCTAGTGGTTAGAGCATTGGGCCAATAACCGAAAGGTTGCAAGATCAAATCCCAGAGCTGACAAGGTAAAAATCTGTCATTCTACCCCTGAACAAGGCACTTAACGCACTGTTCCTTTGCCGTCATTGAAAATAAGAATTTGTTCGTAACTGACTTGCCTAGTTAAATAAAAGTAAAAAAAAAAATCTCAATTGTCTGAAGGCTTAAAAATCCTTATTTATTTAACCTTTATGTCTGTTAAGCATGTCAGCATGTCAGTTAAGAACAAATTCTTATTTACAATGACGGCCTACCCCGGCCGAACCCTAACCCAGACGACACTGGGCCAATTGTGTGCCGCCCTATGGGACTTCCAATCACGACCGGTTGTGATACAGCCTGGAATCTAACCAGTGTCTGTAGGGACGCCTCTAGCACTGAGATGCAGTGCCTTAGACCGCTGTGCCACCCGGGAGCTCTTTAACCTGTCTCCTCCCCTTTAACAAGTGAGATCAATAAGGGATCATAGCTTTCATCTGGATTCACCTGATCAGTCTATGGCACAGGTGTCAAACTCATTCCACGGGGGGCCGAGTGTCTGCGGGTTTTCGCTCCTCCCTTGTGCTTGATTGATGATTTAACATCACTAATTAGTTAGGAACTCCCCACACCTGGTTGTCTAGGGCTTTATTGAAAGGAAAAACCAAAAACCTGCAGACACTAGGCCCTCCGTGGAATGAGTTTGACACCCCTGGTCTATGGCATGGAAAGATGTTTTGTAGACTCAGTTTACATGCGTAAACACAGGCCATGCAACCTCAGTTCTCCACTGGAAGCAAACGGAGGAGGTGAAAAAGGGAACAGCTCGAAAGCCAGGGACCTGTAAACCATAAGCATAACCTTGGGAGAAAAAGTTGCATTAGGATGTAACATCACTTTGAAGTCGCCGGGCACTAACTCCAAACAAGAAGGGTGTACTGATAGCATGTGGAGATCCCTAACTGTCTTGGCCGACGACAAGGCCATGAGTAGGGCAATTTTGTAGGAACGGACCATCAGGTCCACAGACTCCATTGGTTCAAACAGAGGCTCACACAGAGCGTTCAGGACCAACGCCAGTTCCCAGGTCGGTGCAATAGGCTTAGACACTGGTCTGAGCTGACGCGCGCCTTTCAGGAACCGCACCACAAAAGGATGATACCTCGGGGTAGCGGCGCCAATCTCTACATGACACGTCGAGATATCTGCCATATAAACCTTCAATGTGGAAAAAGAAAGACCCTGCTCAAAAATCTTATGCAAAATCATCAAAATGTCCTCCAAAGAGCTTGGAAAAGGAGAAACTCCTTTAATCTGACACCAACCCTCAAATGCGCGCCACCTATACGTAGACAACCCTCTCGTAGAGGGCGCACGTGCTAATTCAATTTGAGGGTAAATCCCTCGCTGTCAAATTCAACCTTTCAGGGGCCAAACCCACAGATCCCATGTCTGCGGTTGTGGGTGCCAAACTCTCCCATGCGCCTGGGACAATAGATCCCGATGACACGGAACCCTCCACGGTTCCCCGCCCAACAGGTGGATGATCCTCGGGAGCCAGGGTTGTCTGGGCCAACGGGTAGCCACCAGAATTAACAACAGACCTTCCTGACGGACCTTCTCCACGGTGGCCTCCACGGACCCTCTCCAAAGGCCGTTGACACGCCAAAGCATCCGTTCCCAACGAAGCACTCAGATCCCTCATTGAGAAGAACAGACGACAATGCACGTTTTTCTCGCGACGCATAAAGACCTACGTTGGACCTGCCGAACCGGTCCCATATCTGGGCACCCACAGAGGGGTGCATTCTCCACTTCGTGGAGATAGAGTAGAGAAAGTAGAGCCGCACCCATGTTGCTCCTACAGCAAATCGATATGATACATCTGAAGCATTGTGACCACATTCAACGACCGGGCTGCCACATCCTCAACCTCGTACACTTAGTCTGGCTGATCCACCAAGAACCGGCACTGTTTATTCTAAAGCATTGTGTTAAGATTAACCCCTTTGTTAGCCTCTGGAGCTATGTAACTCGCCAGCTTCCATCCATCAGTGGTGTGCAAACGAGCTCCGCCTTCATACATACCCTTTACATTCATGAACCCGCCATGACCTGGTAGCACCAGCTTGGCTGAATGAGGGGAATCCCAGGTTGCCTTTAGCTCATCGGCAAAATCTTTAATTAAACAGGGGTAAGTGACGCTTCACCGCTGCAGGGACAAGAGGTAAATACCTTCCCCCAAACCTGGAGGAACTCCACTGCAGGTGAGAAGACGACCAATCCACCTCCAGGTGATCTGCCGCCCTACGACACAGCTCCATCAAAGGCACATTAACCACCAACGGTTCACTCTCCCCCCCGAATCCAAAGCAGGGGCTTTAGGCTACCATGGGCTGTCATCCGATTCACACTCTGAAAAGCCTCCAGAGCCAACCAGGGATAGTACCGTATATCATTCCTGGAATCAGGACTCTGAACACTGCCAGAGAAACCGGAATGAGCCTCATATCAACTCCAACCACCGCTGCTGCTCTCTCCCGGCCTCAGACAACCCCTTTTCCCGAGGTCGCTTCACCGGAAGACCCTTCGCCAACAGCCACAATCTTTCTCACAAAGTCAACCTGACGCCCAATGGAAGTCGAACCCAGCCAGAGACGATGGTCACATGAACTGGTCCAAGCCAAAGCCTTCTCAGGACAGCACTTTCATTTTCATTGAGTATCTTTCACTTTCATTGTGAAGCCACATGGCCTAGGGCACCGTCAGGTACAAAATCAGCTGGTTAGCCGTTTTGAATTTACTCTTACTACTGGCCCAAGCAAGGAAGCATTAGCTACACAAGCAGAGCAGAAAGTAGTTAGCGTTTAGCAAACACAAAAAAAACGATACCAGGACCCAAACTTACAACCGATACCAGGACCCAAATTTACAACATGGATACCGAGCCACCAAAGGCTCTGATCATGTGACCATCTAGCGCTGGTCCAGGGCGTTAGAGCACGTTCCTTGACTAACTTAGTGAAGAATGTGGAACTTGTAGTTCGATACCACCTATGTGGTATTTATCTCCAGCCAGGTTCATATGAACCCTTCTGTACTGCTAAGAGCCCTGACCCAGCAAATGAGGTCCCAACCTCTGAAAGAGGACCAGCAGGAGCCTGGTCTACAGACTGCCTGCCACTCTGATCATTACCCGGGCCCTAATACCAGCCTGCAGCTGCAATTATGGCCGATAGTAAAACAACAGTTTTGCAGCCATAAGAAAAACACTGGATGAAAAGCGAAAATTATTTCAGACAGTTCTGGAATCTGATACACTCCGGACTGTCATAAGCCAAGCCCTTAACACTGAGCCTGGGTTATGGGCTCCGTTATCCAAAGAGAAGAAGGATGAGTCCCAAATCTCACTCTATTCCTTATACAGTGCACTACTTTTGATCAGAGCTCTACAGGGCTCAGAGTCGAGTCAACCTTGTCTGTTTTGTCAGAGATCGATCTGTTTGTAGAATCAGATTGCGACTTAGTGCGTACCAGAGGATCAGCTTGATCTGGATCAGGATCAGCTTGAGGGTGAACACCAAGGGAGCGTACTGCACACACACACAGCTTTGTTCAATGTGGACATAAGAGCCAAATGTAGGTGACTGTCTATTGTTTCGGGACAACCAGAAAAACTGTGTGTTTAAAAAAAAATGTAACCTTTATTTAACTAGGCAAGTCAGTTAAGAACAAATTCTTATTTACAATGACGGCGGAACGTCAGATTTTTACCTTCTCAGCTCGGGGATTCGATCGAGCAACCTTTCGGTTACTAGCCCGACACTCTAACCACTAGGCTACCTGCCGCCCCAAAAATAGTATTCCATTAGACACTCAGTAAAACATGCGGCTAACATAAGATAAAAGGGGGTCATATTGCATTGATGTGCTAATTAGCCTGAGAAAAGCATGTGTCTTTGATCAGTGGACTGCTTCTCCAGGGCAAAGAGGTTTCAGGGGCCACAAACCAGAGAGGGCATGTTCTATGTGTGGGTTCCCATTAGGCTGAATGAAATGGTATGGCATTCCACACCCCCAGCTGTGATAACTTCTCCCAAATGTGATAATAGTCATTGGTAGTATGTGGAGACATTTTAGAACTTCATCCCTTACGAAAAAAGTGTGCATTTAGAATGCAGTATAACTGCAGTATGCTACAATTACTGCATCCAAAAAGAACAGTTTTTTTTACTGCAGTAATTTTGCAGTGTAAGCGCAGTTAGAGTGCAGTAAGTTCACCCAATTTTGATAATAGTCACTGCAGTTATTCTGCAAGTACTGTTTCAAAATACCACAGTAGACTGCAGTTAATGCACTTTTACCGCAGTTTCAAAACTGAAATCTTTTTTTGTAAGGCATAAAAGCGAGAGCATGGATGGAGTTTCAACATTCCAAATATGTTGTCTAATAGCCTATCAAAATCCTACTTGAAGTGAGAAGGAATGCAAAATCTAAAACACAATGCATTAAAGTCGCTGGCAGGTCCAGTGACGTTGGTTTAGCCCCCCTGCCCAACCCCTTTGAAATGGTCTTTAATGGGTACCAGATTTTTCACCCAGTAATCTAATCTCATCTCTTGCCAGCAGTTTCTCAAGGCATCCCACAGTTTGCGCTGAAAGGCATCCTCACCTTTAAGGAGAGCGAGGAGTGTGTGGGGTGTGTWGAACCGGGCTGCAGACGCGGGACATCCTTCGGTTCTAAAATGTTTGTGAGTTTGTGATTGTGGTCAGCGCTGCACACTGGAAAGAGACATATTTAATATAACCTAACACAAGCCACGGGTGCATTTTCCAGCGCAACACAAAATATTACGAATACAGAGAAATTTAACTTTCTCTAACCAGATTTTATCGAACAGTGTCGGCAAATAACGGAACAATGGGATTCTAACGGGATGTTCGAGATTAACATTTTACGGTCGTGCGCAGTCCTCACATTTTGAAATTGGAGGATCGGAACTTTTTGTGCGAGCGTTTAGTTTGCTGTTCTCCCAGCAACTGATTCAAACCTGCTCGGTTGGACTGAATTTTGAGATGAACAAAAAGTGACATAGCGACTCTCATCTCTTCTGCACTCCTAACAGATTTATACAACGCCATGAAAGGTACAGTATGTGTTATGCAAGGTGCTGTTCATCTTTAAAATCGTTTTGAGAAGTTTGAAGTGGTAGCCAAAAAATTAAAATTCACGATTTTCTGTATCTGAGTGTTGCACATCTGGATGAGATTAAGTGCCTGTGGTGTGGAATTCAGCTGTATTGTGAAATGACTTGGCCTTTCTCCGCCAGTCGCATCATTCTCTATAGTGGTGCATTGATTGAGTAACCGTTTTTGTTTGGCTACTTTAGGTCCTTTGTGATATACATGTACTGTATATCAGTGATGCTTTTGTTCGAGCCTGTACTAACAATAAGACAGTGTGCTCAATTGTTATTCAAAGGGAAATATTAACCATATTTTATGCAGGRAGGTGTATAGCATTGATTTGATTCTCTCCTTATGATTCCATGTATAGACCTAATGTATACTATTGCATATTTACAAACARTTAACTCCCCTGTGGAACCTCAATGTTTTGTTACCCGTGTGACACATGACCTAATGACACCATAGACGGGGACTCATCTCGTATGTCTCTCAAATTCAGAAGTGATCGAGGAACAATGGAACACATCATTCAGTATGTTCATATGCATTTTAAAAAGAATGGTTCTAAATAGTACCGGATAGAGGTTATTTGTCTTGTAACCATAGCGGAACCCTTTTGGTGCTATATAGAACCTTGTTTTGAAAGTTCAATAAAGAACAATGTTCATTAGGTTCTAAAGGGAACCTGTATGGTGTTATAAAGAACCCTTTTCCTGAGGTTCTATAAAAGGACCATTAACAAAGGTTCTATATTGCACCAAAAAAGGGTTCCGCTATGGTTACAACCCTTGTTGGGGCTATATAGRACCCTTTTTTATTGTTCTTCACAGAACCTTTAGGGACAATAGTTCTATAAGGAACCTTTCTCAATCTGARATGTTCTTTGTAGATCCTATAGAAGAACCATACAGGGTTTTTGATTCTGGTCAGCCATATTATATTGTTCAAATTCCATAGGTGTTATTATTGTGTTAACTGACCCATTTAATCAAGTGAGCTACCTCTGGAACACCTGCAGGTCCCTGAGGAGAGAATTTAGATTGAGAACCACGGACTGATGTATTAAACAATTCTCAATTGACACAAGGCCATATATGAGTCTTTTACAAGACACAATCACTTGCCACGATCATAGAAAATATATGGTGTCTTAACACAACACATGAAATAAACKGGAATGACACTTTCACTCACGGTTGCACAAAAAGAGCTGTGAGCAAACCACGCCCACCAAAATATTMGAATGAGCCACAGCCCCTACATTTGAACTACCACTAAAAGAGCAAAGAACCCTTTTGGGAACTGTATAGAACCACTGAAGAGCTCAAACGGTCCTTTGAGTCATTATGGTTCCACATAGAACCAYCMACCTTCCCAAACAACCCTCGTTTTTTAGTGTGTGGCCTTCTCTCTATCATGGACACAGKCTGAGTCCCAAATGGCACACCTTTCCCTATGAAGTGCACTACTTTTGACCAGGGCACCTAGGACTCTGGTCAAAAGTAGTTGAAAGAGAGCAATCCGGCTCCACRTATTTTACTGGTTTGTGACTCACTGACACCCTCCCCGGTTAGAGGGGAATAAAGCAGTCCAAGAGTTATTTTTTTTAAAACCTTTATTTAACTAGGCAAGTCAGTTAAGAACAAATTATTATTTTCAATGACAGCCTAGTCTGAGTTAACTGCCTTGTTCAGGGGCAGAACAACAGCTTTTTACCTTGTCGGCTCTGGGATTCAATCTAGCAACCTTTCGGGTTACTGGCCCGACGCTCTAACCACTAGGCTACCTGCCACCCCAGGTAACACACTAAGTAACTTTAATCACAGGCAGAAGAAGATGAACATGGGTATGTTTTCTGTGTTCACGCATCCCTGTGTGTGATTCAAGTTCCTGTGTTATATCCACCCACACTCACAGACTGGAATAACACCGTTCAGATACGGGCAATATTTACTCTCCTGGAGAGCGTGGGTCAGGCTGGCTAGCCAATCAGGGCCTGGAGAGACTGCAAGGCTAGAGCACGCATTGGGGTGAGACACGTGGCTATTGTTTGATTGGCTGAAGCCATGAGCTGTAGGAGAAATCGATCTCTCACATGAGGGGTTGAAAGGCTGAGGATGGGTGAGTCAGACAGCGTGGCTCCAGAAAGCAAATCAACAAATGCTCACACAAACAGTGATATGTAACGCCCGCGGCAGGGGGGTTCTGTAACAGCCACCCCTAAAAKATGTGCAGCATATTCACAAAAGGGAAGGATTCCCCTGCCGGAATGTCAGTAGTGGTGCTCCCCGCCGCCCCGTGTAGTTATTCCATGCAGTCACTCCATCAGCTGCAGGTCAGGAGCTGCCAGGGAACAGAGGGTTTAAGGCATCCATGCGGGTGGCACTTTGGAGTATGGCCAGCCCACTGTAACAAGTCCAGGTGCTGGGGGTGTTTTCCTCACAGAGGCGGGCCATGCCCCAGTAGTGGAGAGTAGGTGCGGCGGTGGTTCCCCCACAGAGGTGGGCTGTGCCCCAGCAGAGGAGAGCAGGCATGGAGGCGGCGGTTCCCCAACTGAGGCAGTCAAGTCCCCAAGTGCAGGAACCAGAGGAGTGTCCAGGGCAAGCCCCGGAGCAGGCCCCAAAGGTAAGACACAGGGTCAGATCAGGAGGCGGTGCTGGTGAGACCAGGGCAGATGGTGAACAAGATCACAACCAGGAGCAGGAATAGGTAGTTCCCCTGGGATAGGACACTGGAGGGTGAAGTCTGGATGGCCGGCCCCGGTGAGGTCTGGTCCCCCCCCACATGCTGAACCTCGGCAGGCGTGGGGTTCACATAGGCTCCAGAGAGGGTAGTAGTAGCTCCACATGGTAGTAGTCCACTGGATCCCCCGGAACCATACTCGAAGGACCATGAAAGAGAGCGACCTGGCTCTACGTATTTCACTGGTTTGTGACTCACTGACACCGACCCCTTTTGGGTTACATGTAGAACCCAAAAAGTTTCTACCTGGAACCAAAAGGTTGCTACTTGGAGCCAAAATGTGTTCTTCAACGGGTTCTCCTAAAGGGACAGCCAAATAACCCTTTAAGGTTCTAGATAGCACCTTTTTTTYCTAAGAGTGTACATCTGCTAGCCATTATGAGTGATGTTCTTCTTTCTCTGCAGCCGACCTGCGCTGGGTTCTCGTGTAGTGTAACGGAGTTTAATTAGGGTTTACAGTCAACAACCCAGAGAAACCGCAGCCTGTGGCTTATACAGGCCTGAGTCCTCCTGTCTCCTTTCCACACAGAGAGAGGCACTTGATGGGGAGTTACAGCCTCCATGACATACCATGATGATAAAGCTATGTGCTGAGTAAGGCCTATTTATCCTTCCTATAGAGAAAAGCATTTGTGTAGTATCCTGGCTGCCCCAAATGCCTGTTGGTGTCCCATATCCATTTGGTTACCTAGGCTGTGTCTCAAATGGCACCCTATTYGCTATMGTGCACTACATTTGACCAGAGCCCTAATGTTGATTTTGTGGTCAAATAACCATTTCTTTGTGGATTTTGATTAGTGCTTGGGGTTATTGTCTTGCTGGAAAATCCACTTGCGGATAAGGATCAGCCTCCTGTCAGAGGCAACCAGGTTTTTGGCTCAAATGTCCTGGTACTTGGTAAAGTTCATGATGCCGTTGACCTTAACAGGGGCCCCAGGACCAGTGAAAGCAAAATAGCCCCATAACATCAAAGATCCACCTCCATATTTAACTGTAGGTATGAGGTACTTTTCTGCATATGCTTCTGTTTTTCAACGCCAAACCTTCTACTGGTGTGCGTGGSCATAGCACCGGTTCCAATCMAAGTGCCAATGCCGTTTATCAAACTCCAGGAGGTGCTATGGTCAGATGACATGGAAATAGAGCTAAATGGTTAATTGACCACAAAATAAACATTTTGCAATGGCCGTCTAAGTCTTTGGACTTGAACCCCATTAAAAACATGTGGTTTGAATTGAAGAGGGYAGTCCATAAGAGCGGATGAAGGATATCAAGGATCTGGGAAGATTCTGTATGAAGGAATGGTCTAAGATCCCTCCCAACATGTTCTCCAATCTCATAAATCATTGTCTAAAAAGTCTCAGTGTCTTTATCCTCGCACAGGAGGGTGCTAGAGWATTGAAAACAGGGTGCCAATAATTTTGACACCTATCTTTTTTAGATTTTTTTTAAATTGTAAAACAAAATCTATTTCTCTGAGCAATTGTATTAGTATAAAATAATATAATTTCCCTAGTATTTGTATTATTTGTTTTATACATAATTTTTTTGTTCATCTTCATCAAGGGTGCCAATAATTATGGAAACAGTCCCTTCAGGATCTTGCGATTTATTTTGTGTGATAGTTAAGGCTTTAAAGGCTTGATTTATATAATAAGGTCTCTCAGCCAGAGTAGTAACAGAACAGTTGTTGGGAGAACATTCTGTCCTGACCTCTGCTGAGGTGGGGGTGGGGTACTCACTCCTCCCGCAGTACAATGAGGTATCATTAACTATGGTGGCTGGGGAGTTGATATACGTATGGCCTGCGTCCCAAATGGTACCCTATTCCTCATAGGACTGGCCAAAAGTAGTGCAATATACACAGAATAGGCTGCCACTTGGGATGCAGACATACAGTGTACGAAGGTTTCGTGACACGMTTATTACTCCATGCAGTGGATTTCAGTGTGTGCCTGCGGCACTATATTCTAGATAAATATCGATTGCATTTGTTCTTTTGTTGCCGTGCTTGTGTGTGATTTTTCTCCTGGACCTCATTCTAACACACGTRTGTCTGTTGTTATTCCCACAGACGATTTTGCAGACGAGGAGGAAGTACAGTCTTTTGGATACAAGCGGTTCGGTGAGTACAACACAACTCTCTTCACTCTCTTTACTCCCACTCCCAACTGAGATAAATATCGATCTTCCTCATCACCATCAAGTGATACTTTGCATGCGTCCTAAATGGCGCCATATTCTCTATGGGCCCTGGTCGAAATCAGTGCCATTATATAGGGAATACTGTAGGGTCTCTTTTGCGATGTAAATCAAATCAAATCAAATTTTATTTGTTACACGCGCCGAATACAACAGRTGTAGGTAGACCTTACAGTGAAATGCTTACTTACAGGCTCTAACCAACAGTGCAATTTTTTAAGTTAAAAAAAGGTATTAGGTGAACAATAGATAAGTTAATAAATAAAAACAACAGTAAAAAAGACAATGAAAATAGTTCGGGTAGCCATTTGATTACCWGTTCAGGAGTCTTATGGCTCGGGTGTAAAAACTGTTGAGAAGCCTTTTGGTCCTAGACTTGGCGCTCCGGTACTGCTTGCCATGCGGTAGTAGAGAGAACAGTCTATGACTGGGGTGGCTGGGGTCTTTGACCATTTTTAGGGCCTTCCTCTGACACCGCCTGGTGTAGAAGKCCTGGATGGCAGGCAGCTCAGCCCCAGTGATATTCTGGGCCGTCCCCCCATTCTCTGTAGTGCCTTGCRGKTGGAGGCTGAGCAGTTGCCATACTGGGCAGTGATGCAACCAGTCAGGATGCTCTCGATGTTGCAGCTGTAGAACCTTTTGAGGATCTGAGGACCCATGCCAAATCTTTTTAGTTTCCTGAGGGGGAATAGGCTTTGTCGTGCCCTCTTCACGACTGTCTTGGTGTGTTTGGACCATTTTAGTTTGTTGGTGATGTGGACACCAAGGAACTTGAAGCTCTCAACCTATTCCACTACAGCCCCGTCGATGAGAATGGGGGCGTGCTCAGTCCTCCTTTTCCTGTAGTCCACAATCATCTCCTTAGTCTTGGTTATGTTGAGGGAGAGGTTGTTGTCCTGGCACCACCCGGCCAGGTCTCTGACCTCCTCCTTATAGGCTGTCTCGTCGTTGTCGGTGATCAGGCCCACCACTGTTGTGTCGTCTGCAAACTTAATGATGGTGGTGGAGTCGTGCCTGGCTACGCAGTTGTGGGTGAACAGGGAGTACAGGAGAGGACTGAGCACGCACCCCTGAGGGGCCCCCGTGTTGAGGATCAGCTGTTATGTAGCCATTGTTTATATGACAGGACAGACACAAGGCAGTATGAGCTGTGTCTACTCACTGCCTTTGGGACCGTGCGGGGTTAAACATAACAGCTTTTTCTGGGTTACAGCCTTAGCGGTTTAGCCCGTACCAAAAGCAGCACTCACAGCTTGATGGGGTCAGGAGGTCA